>NW_019154101.1:17979643-18035574 GCF_002288905.1 Enhydra lutris kenyoni
TTAGGATTATTTGTTCCATTTCTTTGAAAAAAAAAATGGATGGTATTTTGATAGGAATTGCATTAAATGTGTAGAGTGCTTTAGGTAGCATAGACATTTTCACAATATGTGTTCTTCCAATCCATTAGCATGAAAAGTTTTTCCAATTCTTTGTGTCTTCCTCAATTTCTTTCATGAGCACTTTATACTTTTCTGAGTACAGATTCTTTGTCTCTTTGGTTAGGTTTATTCCTAGGTATCTTATGGTTTTGGGTGCAATTGTAAATGGGATTGACTCCTTAACTTCTCTTTCTTCTGTCTTGCTGTTGGTGTATAGAAATGCAAGTGATTTATGTGCATTGATATTAAATCCTGACACTTTACTGAGTTCCTGTATGAGTTCTTGCAGTTTTGGAGTGGAGTCTTTTGGGTTTTCCACATAAAATATCACATCATCTGCAAAGAGTGAAAGTTTGAGTTCTTTGCCAATTTGGATGCCTTTAATTTCTTTTTGTTGTCTGATTGCTGAGTCTAGGACTTCTAGTACTATGAAGAACAGAACTCCAAAATATGAAGCAGAACTGTTAGAACTAAAGGGAGAAATAGACAAATCCCTTATTATAGTTGGGAATCTTAAAACTTTTTTCAGCTAATAGAACAGGTAGGCAAAGCATCAATAAAGAAAGAGAAAATCTGAACAACTCAAGGAACAAACATATTAATTAAAATTTATAAAAACAGTTCACTAAAAAAACAGCTGAACACATATCATTTTCAAGTGCACATATTCTGGACCCTATAAAAAAATCTCAAGATACTTAAAAGAATTGAAGTCATAGAAATTATCTTCTATGAACATTACAGAATGGACATAAAAATAAATGACAGAAAGATTTATGAAAATTTCCCAAATACTTAGAAATTAAACTTCCAAACAATCCATAGATTTAAGGAAAAGTAGAAGGAAACATGGCAACTATTTTTGATTGAATAAAAATGGAAAACACACTTATCAAAATTTGTGGAATACATCTAAGGTAGTGCTTAGTGGGAGATTTCTACCATTAAAGCCTTAGAAAAGAAAGTTTTCAAATCAATGACATAATCTTTCAAGTTAGTGAACAAGACAAAAGCACAGCAAGGTAAAGACAAAGGAAGCAGAAGGAAGAAAATTATAAAGATTACAGTAGAAACCAATAAAACTCAATATAGAGGAAAAAATCAATAAAATCAAAAGATATTTTTTGAAAAGCTCAAAAAATTAATAAACATCCAGTCAGAATGAGAAAAAAAAATTGCCAATATTAGGAATGGAAAATGGGTCACCACTATCAATACTATAGTCATTAAAAGGACAATAAAGAAATATTGCAAGTTTATGTCCATAAATTCAACAACTTAGATACAATGGGAAAACTCCTAGGAAGACACAAACTAGCAAATTTCATACAGAAAGAAACATAACCTGGGAAATCCTGTATTTATCTTAAAAATAGATTTTTTAGTAAAAATTTTCCAGCAACAACTAAACTCACTGCCCAGAGAACTTCACTGGTGGATTCTGAGACATTTAAGAAAGAAATAAGACCAATTATGCAGAAATAACACCAATTCTGTATAAATTCTTCCATAAAATAAAGGAAAATGACCCACTTCTCCACTCATTTACCAAAATTAAGCAAGGACATTACAAGAGAGAGAGAAAGAAACCTAAATATCAGTAACTTTGATGAACTTAGAGGCAAAATTCTTTAACAAAATATTAACAACTCAAATTCAGTGTGTTTTAGTGTAATGGAAAATACAGATATCAACAAAAGAGGAAAAATGTTCCAGAAGTAGATCCACACAGGTATGATCAATTGGTTTTGGAAAAAATTAAAAAACCAATTCTTTGTGGAAACTAATAATTTTTTTATTTTTAAAATAAATTTAATAATAATAAAATAATAAAAATAAATAAAAATAATAAATAAATAAAAATTTAATAATGTTTTTTATTTTTATTAATAAATTGTAGACTAATTCACATTCATATTACATAAACTCTGATTCATACCTTGCAAACATATGAAAATTTATTAAAAATGGATCAGAGACTTAAGGGAAAACTCAAAACTGTAAAACTTGTAGAAGAAAAGATAGTGGGATGTCTTTAGGACCTTGGGTAGGGCAGTGCTTTTTTAGATATGATTGCAATGCATGATTCATAAATGAAAATACTGACAAATTGAACATCTATTCTTGACACTGTGAAATGAATCAAAGGTTATGACACAGACAAAGGGAATATTTGCAAAATACTTTTCTAGTAAACGACATACCTCTAGAATGTTTATAAACTACTCAAAAATCAATAATGAGGAAAATCTACTTTTTTAAAGATTTTTATTTATTTATTTGACAGAGAGAGATCACAAGTAGGCAGAGAGGTAGGCAGAGAGAGAGAGAGACAGAGAGAGAGGGAAGCAGGCTCCCTGCTGAGCAGAGGGCCCGATGTGGGACTCAATCCCAGGACCCTGAGATCATGACCTGAGCTGAAAGCAGCAGCCTAACCCACTGAGCCAGCCAGGTGCCCGGAAAATCTAATTTTTTAAGTACAATGTATTTGAATAGACAGCTCACCAAAGAATATATGTGAATGGCAAATAAACATATGAAAAGATGTTCAATGTCAGTAATCATTAGATTAATTATTCAGATTAAAACCACAAAGAGATACCACTACATACCTATTAGAATGGCTATTTTTTTTTTCAAAGTAAAATCCATGAGTACTAATTTCCCATCTGATTGATAAATTAGAGTCACAGGGCTGAACCCCAAAGCAAAATATCTTCCTTTATAGACTGTAAGGGATAAAGAAACAGTGTTAAATATAAAGTTTATCCCTGTTGAATATAAATATAAAAATGTAATATAAACTAGACAAATTTCTTAAACATTTAAGTTTTTTTATAATGTAACAATTATTCCTGATAGAAAAAGTTATTTATTCCTGTCATCATTGAAATTATGTTCCTTATACAAGTCTACCTCATTGTATTGTGCTTTGCTTTATTGCACTTGGCAGCTATGGTGTTTTGTTGTTGTGTTGTGTTTTGTTCTCACAATTTAAAGTTTTATGGCAACCTTGCATTGGCCAACTCTTTTGAGGTCAATTTTTTCCCAATAGTATTTCTTTTCTTCCTGTCTCTGTGTCACATATTGGCAATTCCTGCAATATTTTAAACTTTTTAATTATTATTAGACTTGTCATGCTGATCTATAATGCTATTATGTTATTATTGGAATTGTTTTGGGGTACTATGAACTGCACCCATGCAAGACGGCACAATTCATAAATGTGTGTGTTGACTGCTCTACCCATCAGCCATTCTCCCATCTCTCCCTGTCCTCAAACCTCCCTAGTCCCTAAGACACAACAATATTGAAATTGGACCAATTAATAACCATACAATGATACAATGGCTTTTAAGTGTTCAAGAAAGCAAGAGTTCTATGTCTCTCAGTTTAAATCAAAAGCTAAAAATGATTAAACTTAGTGAGGTAAACATGTCATAGACCAAAAATTAAGCTTCTTGGACTAAACAGTTAGCCAAGTTGTAAACTCAAAGGAAAAGCTCCTGAAGGAAATTAAAAGTGCTGCTCCAGTGAACACATGAATGATAAGAAAGTGAAACAGCCTTATTGCTGTTATGGAAAAAGTTTAAGCTGTCTGTACAGACATAAACCAGCCATAACATTCCCTTAAGCCAAAGCACAGTCCAGAGCAAGATCTTAACTCTCTTTAATTCTTTGAATTACATTTTTAAATTTTAATTCCAATATAGTTAACAGTGTTATATTAGTTTCAACTGTACAATATAGTGATTCAACAGTTCCGTACATTACTCTGTACTCATAAGTGTACTCTTTTTTTTTTATTAAGTTCGATTAACCAACATGTAGTACATCATTAGTTTTTGATGTAGTGTTCAACGATTCCTTAGTTGTGTAATATCCTGTGCTCATCAGATCACATGGCCTCCTTAATGTCCATCACCCAGTTACCCCATCACCCCACTCCCCTCCCTCCTGCAACTCTGTTTCCTATAGTTGAGAGTCTCTCATAGTTTGTCTCCCTCTCTTATTTCTTCCCATTCAGTTTTCCCTCCCTTCCCTTATGGTCCTCTGCACTATTCTTATATTCTACATATGAGTGAAGCCATATGATAATTGTACTCTTTAATCCCTATCACCTATTTCATCCATCTCCCCACCAACCTCCCCCCTGGTAACCATCAGTTTGTTCTCTACACTTAAGAGTCTGTTTCTTGGTTTGTCTCTCTCTTCTTTTTTTGTCTTTGCTTATTTTTTTGTTTCTTAAATTCCACTTACAAGTGAAGTTATATGGTATTTGTCTTTCTCTGACTGCCTTATTTCACTTAGCATTATACTCTCTAGCTCCACTCATCTGTTGCAAATGGCTAGATTTCATTCTTTTTTTTTTCCTTTTTTTTAAAGATTCCATTTATTTGACAGAGAGAGAGAAATCACAAGTAGTCAGAGAGGAAGGCAGAGAGAGACGGGGAGGAAGCAGGCTCCCTGCAGGGCAGAGAGCCCGACTCGGGGCTCAATCCCAGGACCCTGGGATCATGACCTGAGCTGAAGGCAGAGGCTTTAACCCACTGAGCCACCCAGGCGCCCCTAGATTTCATTCTTTTCTATGACTGAAAAATATTCCGTTGTATAAATAGACCACATCTTCTTTATGCATTTATTTATTAATTGATGAAGACTAGGGGCAGCTTCCATAATTGGGCTATTATAAATAATGCTGTTATAAGCATAAAGGTACATGTATCCCTTTGAATTAATGTTTTTGTATTTTTTGGTAAATACCAGTTATGTGATCACTGGATCACAGGGTAGTTCTATTTTGAACTTTCTGAGGAACTGCCATACTGTTTTCCACAGTTGCAGCCCCTGTTTGCATTCTCACCAACAGTGCATTTTTTTTTTTATTTTAGCCAGTTTTTATTTTAATTTTAACTCTCTCTAATACTGTGACAGTTGAGACAAGTCAGGAAGATACAAAAAAAAAAAAAAAATGAAGCAAGCAGATGTTGGTTCATGAAGTTTAAGGAATGAAGCCATCTCTAAAACATAGAAGTACAAAATAAAGCAGCAAATGTTGATGTAGAAGCTACAGCAAGTTACCCAAAAGAACCAGCTAAGATAATGAAGGTGGCTAGACTATACAATAGACTTTCAGCACAGATGAGAGAGCCTTATAATGGAAGAAGATGGCATCAAGACATAGCTAGAGAGGAGAAGTCAAATGCCTGGTTTCCAAGCTTCAAGACAGGCCAGCTCTCTTGTTAGGGGTTAATGCAGCTGGTGACTTTAAGTTTAAGCCAACATTTATTCACCATTCTGAAATCCTAGTGCCCTTCAGAATTATGCTAATCTACTCTTCCTGTGCTCTATGAAGCCTAGATGATAGTACATCTATCCACAACATGATTTACTGAATATTTGAAGATTGCCCTTGAGAACACTGATCAGAAAAACAGATTCCTTTGAAAATATTACTGCTGACTAACAATGCACTGATCACTTAAAACCTCAGAGGGAGATATACAATATTCATGTATTTTTCATACCCACCAACATACCATCCATTCTGCAACTCATGTATCAAGGAGTCATTTTAACGTTCAAGTCTTATTTAAGAAATGTATTTTGTAAGGCTATAGCTGCCATAGATAGTAATTCCTCTGATGGATCTGGGAAGAGTAAATTGAAAGCCTTTGGAAAGTATTCATCATTCTAGATGCCATTAAGAATATTTGTGATCTGGGTGCCTGGGTGGCTCAGTTGGTTAATCAACTGTCTTTGGCTCAGGTCATGATCCCAGAGCCCTGGGATCAAGTCCTACAATGGGGTCCCAGTTTCATGGAGAATCTGCTTCTCCCTCTGACCTTCTCCCCTCTCATGCTCTCTCTCACAGTCTCCCTTTCAAATAAATAAATAAAATCTTTTTTAAAAAGCTGTGATTCATGGAAAGAGGTCAAAATACCAACATCAGCAGAAGTTTGGAAAAACTTCATTCCATCCCTCATGGATGACTTTGAGAAGTGCAAAACATCAGTGGAGGAAATAAATGTAGATGTGGTAAAAACAGCAAAAGAACTAGAATTAGAAGCAGAGCCCAAAGAGGTGACTGAATTCTTGCAATCTCATGACAAAACTTGAACATAGGAGGAGGGACTTCTTATGAATGAGCAAAAAAAATGTGGTTTCTTGAGATAGAAACTACTCCTGGTGAAGATGCAGTGAAGATTGTTGAAATGACAACAAGGGATTTAGAATACAACATAAACTTAGCTAATAAAGTAGCATCAGAGTTTGAAAAGATTAATTTCAATTTTGAAAGAAGTTCTACCATGGATAAAATGCTACCAAACAATATAGCATGCTGTAGAGAAATTGTTTGCAAAGGAAGACTGAACAATGTAGCAAACTTCATTGTTGTCTTATTTCAAGAAGTTGCCACAGTCACCCCAACCTTCAGCAACAACCACCCTGATAAGTCAGTAGCTATCAACATCGAAACAAGAGGCTCCACCAGCAAAAAGATTATGACTCTCTGAAAGCTCAGATGGACACTGGTACTTTTGACAATAAAATATTTTTAAATTAAGGTAAGTATATTGGTTTTTATAATGCTATTGCATGCTTAGTACTACACAGTGTAAACATAACTTTAATGTGCACTAGTGAACCAAAAATTCATTCGATTCACTTTATTGTGATAGTCACTTTATTGCAGTGGTCTGGAACCTAAACCCACAACATCTCCTCAGTATGCCTGTATAAAAGAAATTGTGTCTTCATTAACTGTAAGCTAATAGCATTATAGTTTTGATTATTAGTTTGATTGCTAGTATGTTCTAGTTGTTAGTCTACTATGGAATGATTCTGATACTTTTATTCTAACCTGGTTAGAGTTTTATTCTCTGAAATACTCTAAAAATATCTTTGTATATCTTGAAATTGGCCTAGTGACCAAAGGATAAAAATTTTTCAGTCTGGGGTACATGGATGGCTCAGTGGGTTAAAGCCTCTGCCTTCCGCTCAGGTCATGATCTCAGGGTCCTGGGATCGACCTCCACATCGGGCTCTCTGCTCAGCGGGGAGCCTGCTTTCCCCTCCCCCTCTGCCACCCTCTCTGCCTACTTGTGATCTCTGTCAAATAAATAAATAAAATCTTTAAAAAAAAAAACAACTTTCAATCCTTTTCAAAATTGTTTTCTCTATTTCAAAAGGTTGCCCATTTCTTTACTAAAGGTAGTAACACTGATACTAAATTACAGAAAATGTAATGGTGTTGTGGTTTCATATTCCATAGTAGATATTCCATTTCATGTAAAATATGCTATTTGTTTGCCATGTCACGTAAAATGTAAAGCACAATTTTATATCATTTCTCAAAATGTGCTCTAAATAATCATCACACTAAATACACTTTATTTATTCATTTTTGGTTTTAGTATTATGTTATAGTAAAAAAGTGATAGGAAGTAACCAATGAGGCAAATAACATTTACCAATTCCCACTCAACTAACTAAGAGTTTGTAGTTAAAAGTAAAAAATATATTTTTAAGCTGGACTTATAATAGCAAATTTCAGTAAGTTGGATATCAACAACACATACTGAAGTCATTTTAAGTCTTTTCATTTAAACAGATTATAGCAAGGCCAAACAGTCTAGTTAAGTCATTTTAGACATGCATATGATTAAGTTTCCTTCTTACTACACAGGGATCATAAACTCTAACAAAACTGAATAAAATAGAATGTGAATGGGATTTATCATATATTTTAGGAAGAGTCTTTTGAACTGAGGAGAACTAAGGACTATTTCATATCAAAGGTACAATTGTAAAGCTAAAGATCACAATGTGAAATGTGATCTTTTGATTAATATTTTTCACATAACTCATAAAGAGATTAAAAGTTGGCATTATTTTTAGATATCTGAAATGTAGGCATCAGATTTTTGTTATTTAAAATGACCAGTTAGAAAATCTTTGCTTAATATTATCACATTTCTGTAAGTAACAGTTACAAATGAAAATTTCTTCCGCATTGCTCAAAAAAGTATGGTTGGCTTCCTAATTCACATTGAAACTTTATTTGAAAAGAAACAAATGGTTATTATTGTAAAAGTCTGTGTATTTCAATCATCCAAAACCTTACCAGTAGACTGATATTAGCAAAAGAATGTTGCCATTTAGAACTTTCAATTGAATTCAATTTATTTTCTAGTGTTAAAAATATTTAATTTTTGGGGGGAAATGAATGCTATTCTGGTTCTAAGGGAAATATGGCACCCAAATTTTTCTACTTCCTGGAAGTTGCATAAGACAACAAAAAACCAAACAAATGAACAAGTTAAAAAAATCCAAAATCATATATCTTCAGTAAAACTTGGAAACAAACAAAATCATGAAAACTCAAAACTATGTTTAAGTGCAACCAAAATAAGTGAGATCAACAAAACCTATACAAGCCATTAAAACAGTGCTCAGAATCAAACTGTGGAAGAGCCTAACATTGTCAGAACTCAAAATCCAGCAGTGAATATTCATTTTCATAAAGAGATATCCTCATCCTAAATGTTAACCACTATGAGCAACTCTGAGCCCTCAGAAGTAGCAACAAACCAGGGACAAGGTTATCTGAAAACAATTACTCTTTTTCAAAATTATAAATGCATATATTTTTGAATTGAACATCCCTCTTCAATGAATTTAGCCTTGTGTATGTGCATTCATATGTACATATGTATGTAGCAATATGTGTCCAACATTATTCACTGCAACATTAGTAATGGCAAAAAAATGGATATGGGTATGTATCTGTATAATAGGGGACTATTCAATAAAGAATGGTATATCCACACATTGAAATACTATAGAACTATAAAGAAAATATAAGGAGAATTCCCTTCCAACCATCCCACAGTAGTTTTATCAAACTAATCCTCTTTCTGAGAATAGACTTAAAAGCTGGTTGAAAAAATGAACTAAAGAAATCAGAAAGCAAGCGCAGCAGCTAGATATCAAGAGGTCAAAATCCTAGAGAAAGGGAAATATAATGGGAACAGCTCCATATTCACTTCTGCTTTGTACTTTATGGGGGATTTGACAAGTCACATCATGAGGAATAAGATTAATGATGTATGACTACATACCCATTAGAAGTTAAAATGAATAAATCTGACAATAGCAAGTGTTAGGAAAAATTTGGTTATCCCATACTATTGTTGGAGTGCAAATTGTTACAAGCAGTTAGAAAATTGTTTAGAATTATCCAATGAAGATGAACATTTGTATAATCTATAAGCCATTAATTTACTTCTGAGATGTAAGGTCTTTACCTTCCCATGCACACATATATGCAATATAAAAAACTAACAAGACTGTTTATAGTAGGGCTTTTTAAAGAAAAAAACTGGAGAGAGTCCAAATATCTACCCATAAGAGAATATATAAATATTCACTATGTACATACATGAACACTGTAAAACAATGAAAAAGAATAAACTTATACATGCAACAAAATGAATATATCTCACCTGTGTAGCCTTAATTATACAAAATAGATATTGGACACAAAATATGTAATTTATGATTTCATTCGTATGAAGGTCAAAACAGTCAAAACAATTATTTGGTGATAGAAGCCACAGTAGTGGTTACGCAAGAGATATTTATTGAATGAGACATTTAGAGTGCTGTTAATGTTCTATATCTTGACCTAAGTGATGGTTTCATAGACTCATCTATCTCTCCACTTGAGGTTTGTGTTTGAGATATGTCTCTCTCCCTATATTTATTAATAGGGAAGATGTGTATGTCCTTGAATAAAAAAATAATCCAGGATACATTGTTAAGTGAAGGAAGGAAGGTACAAGATGATGTTTATGACATGCAGTATTTGTGTACGAAAGTAACAAAATGAGAATATATGTTCATTTTCACTTGCATTTGCATAGGATGGATACATATGAATCTATAAATGTTATTAGTTGTAGGAAGTAGAGGAGTGGATGTGGAACTGAGGCAACAAAGAGATGAGATGACACTTGCCATGTACCACTTTAACACCATTTTGACTTTGAACAAGGTTAATATATTCCCAATTTTAAAAATATTTTTTCATACATACATGTTGCAAAGATGAAAACAATTGAATTATTTATTTGTTACATTTGTTCCTCAAAATTGCTCAAATTCAAAGTTGTCTTTTCTTTTGTGTAAAATATTGCCTTCTTTGTAAAGAATGCACCCTCCATTTCGATCATCCCAACCTGTCCCTAATGGCATTAAATATATGCAAATTTGTCATTAAGTTCTGAACAGGAGAGAGAGAGATGCTTCTCTAAGAAAAGACATGGGCTAAATGTTTTGACATACAACACTTAGTATTTATTTTGACACTGCCTAGCTGCCACTGCTGAAACACCTTCATACCTTCTAACGAATGTTCAATTCCATGATCACATTTCTGGTGGGGTTCATGAGCCACTTCGAGTTCCATCTCAGATTTCTATTCAGAGCATCACTTTTCCATAGACATCTTACAAGCTCTGTGTTTCAGTCATTTGAAGGATATTTTGCTGTCAATGATTTATAGCAACTTCACAAAAATGATGCAAAGTAGTGGACGCTTTCTAAAACAAAATTATTTTTGCCAGTGGCAATGTTATCATTTTTGTGGTTAGTTCATGTGAGTCTGACTTTCATTTGCTGCTTTGGCTTCTGCCACTTAGCAACACTCGGTCTTCAGGTTCAGGTGTGCCCATATCAACCATTTAATAACAAAACTGGAAGGGAATTTGAAAGGTCTTACCAATATTTACATGGGGCTTCCCCATAACTTTCTTCACCAAAGATGAATGTCCTTGTGTCACAGGAACTTTTATTTTTATTTAAAGATGAAAAGTTGAGGGACAGAGAAGTTAAATGACGAGACGTACTCCTGGAATCAGAATCTGACCTCAGGTTTGAGGACCACTAGTCCACTGAACTCTACCCTGGCACATTTATTCTGAAAACACATCTGGCCTAGCAACTCTGCTCAGAGGCCTGAAGTACACTCCTGTTAAGTGTTTTAAGAGTGATTTGGATGTGGTCGGGAAGAGAGTAAAATAACACTACTGACTTGATGCAGGCAGTTAATTCCTGCTGAAAGTTGATCACAGAGCATGGACATGGCAATTGACAATCGTGCAAAGTGCGCGTGACCACGAGCTTACGTGATCGTGTTAAGAAACCAAGAACTTCCTTTTTTGCTATTACTATTCGCTAACATGTGTTTCTTACTGGAATTTGTATAACTTAAATATTAATAAGCACTGATTCACTTCATTATTTATTCTGAGTTTCCATTAGAGTGTAAATGTGTTTTGGAAAGCATATGTTTTTTTAAATATATTTTTTTATTTTTTTATAAACATATAATGTATTATTAGTCCCAGGGGTACAGGTCTGTGAATCATGGAAAGCATATGTTTTTTAACTCTCATCTTTGGGTGACTCATGATTAATTTGAAGAGTTGTTTTTTTGTTTTCTTTTTATTTCGGGTAAATATTTGAGGTCTTACAGTGACTTATAACATTTTTGCAGTTAAATAGCATGGGAAAATGAAGCTATTTATTTTTGTACACAAGAGAAAACATCTACAGGGATGTCTAAATGTCTTATGGACATACAGGATTAACAAGGGGAAAAGGTAAAGGGTAGCAGTTACATAAGCCTGAAAGGAGTGGAGCACTGTTGTGAGGAGGCCAGTTTCTGGAAATCTATGCTGAGTTTCCATGCTTTAACAAATCTGCAAATTACAGAGGGAAGCTTGTAAGGGTGGAGGCATTACATGGAGTCATGCAGAGTAAAGAATATGCAGTGAATTAGAAAAGGAAACACTTGAGTTAGGAGTTTAGTTCTGCTACCACTAGCAATGTGACTCTGGCCTGTCATCTAGATTGAGATTCCTTGTCTTATCTCTAAAGCAAGTGAATATGAATCTTTCTTATGGTCCTTTTCAGCTCTTATATAGGAAAAAGCAAGTCTTTCCACTTACACTTACATATCTGACACTGATTATAATTCAAAAACTGGATTTTGAGATGCTGGATAAATTAACTAGGATTTGTATTAACACACTGAGGATGTAGTTAAGAGCATTTAGGAGTTAGCAAACCAAGGATCTATAGAGACCAGGCTTTGAAGCAGTCAGTGAACTTTGAGCAAATTTATGCCTTTCTCTAGGGATTAGGTTTATTTTCTCCATGTGCCAGATGAGCTAGATGGTCCCTGAGGTCTCCATCAGCAATAACGTTCATTATTCTCTTTGCCTTCTTCCAGTAAAATAACTCAAGGAAATACAACTTCAGTTTCCAAAAATTTCCATGAGTTTTTACAGGGATATACCAGAATGAATCAATTAACAGGGACTTTCCATGGAAAATATTCTGAAAAAGACCTGTCCCTTTTGAAAGATGATTTATCAGACTTTATGAAAACTAAACATAAATAAAAACCTCAGGTAGTTATTAATTTTCTATAGACCATCATCTACCAAGAGCAAGTGAAGTTTGAGGAAGAGCATATGGTTGGGATGGGTAGCTCATATTAATTGGACAAAATGGAGGACTAAAACAATTATTAAATGCTTACATATTTATGACCATTATGACATGAATTGTAAGTGCCCCGTTAAAGACAAAAACCTTTTTAACCCAATCATTTATCGTTTCCTTTTAAAATGTAAAGCACAAACTTGAAAGGGCTAGAAATACTTTATTTGATGGAATCATTCAAACAGATGAAAGTTTAGTTATTGTTTTTCAAGTGCTATCATCATTTTATCTTTAAGCAGATAAACCTTTACAATCATCATTAATGTTGTTTACATCTTAATTGGTTTGTTTAAATTCCAATGATGACAAATTATCATTTTTTTAAACTTTTTATTAAATAGTTTTTATAATGACAAAGAAAGAAACAATGATAAAATGTAGAAGAGCACTCAGAGGAAAAATTAGTGCCACATCCAAAATAAATCATTTCAGAAATTTATTTTGACATCATATTTGTATTAAGATATATTGTCATTGTCCACAGTACATCTGTGAGGTATCAGGTTGTTTGTCTTGATCCCTATTTCACAGATAGGGAAACAAGCATAGTACATTTAGGAAATGTTCCAAGGGCACACATGTGTCAGGACAACACTGGGAATAGAATTTATTTCTGATATTTTTCTTACATAGTCTAATGCCTAACATAGTGCCCTAGAAAAAGTAAGTACTCAGTAAATATCCATTGAATATAAGAATGGATAAATCATATGAGATCTAAAAAACTGCCATATTTGCCTTTCTTCATTAAATCAGACAAGTTGTAGGAGCAGTTGAGTAATAAACATTATCCACTTTCCCACAAGTTTCCATTACTATATGAAGGGGGTAGGCAAGATGATACCATCTGGTCAGTCCTGAGGGTATACACTCAAGTGCCCCCAACAGAGTGTCATTAATCTTGGTTCATTATAACATTGGCTTTTGTGGTGTGAGTTAGCACACTCCAGCATGTGCCTGAGACAAACTCTTTTCACCAAAGTCACTGAAAATCCATCATTGATACTGAATGTGTTACTGATGCCCTAGCCTAATGATATTTGAGTAAAACAGTGTTCTAAATTGGAATTAAAGAACTTAGATAGTTGCAGTCCTTTAAATAAATCACTTGGCTAGTATTGGCTCTGGCTACCCCACAAGAGGGCAATTACAATTCCAGAAAAGAGAACTTATTTCCTGAGTTAATTTGTCATAGGTTGAGTTGCAACTGTAAACATGATAAAGGTCACATTGGCATAACTTTTAACATAGGTAGAAAAATGTGGTAAAGAACATAAGTGTTCATATCACCAGGAGACAAAAAAGATGACAAAACCAAAATAGTCATTCCCAGTGATGCATCATCAAGTAAGTTAAAGACTGTCATTCATTTCACTGGCATTGATAATCACTTACCTAAAAAACAAGTAAGATATCTCATGAAGCACTTGTGTTTAAAATGCATTTCTTTAATTTTGATGACATTCATTTATGTATGTGTGTATATATATATATTTTTTTTTGAGAAAGAAAATGTACTTAACTGTACAGAATGATCCTATTAAAGTGAAATTAAATACTTTTGCAACTGTCACCCGAATTTAGTGACAGATCTAAAATTTCATCCAGGTGACATTTTCATTAGGGCATAGTCTGGAGAAATCTGAAAATACTACATCTCATTTGCTTTTATTTTAAACAAATGATTCATCAGACTTACCTAATTGGATGGTATATTTCCACTGGAGTGAATGTCCTAGTTGTAATTCAAGACAAATCAAAGATAAGATTTATCAAACATTTCTACTCCATCTTACCATGTCCAAAGTTCAGAGATATTTTGAATTCTATCTAAAGGAGCATTACAAGGAACTTACAGCACTTTTTGGTTCAACTATTACCCATTCTTAGAGCATTACCACAGCTAAAATAGAAAGAGACATAAATAAAATCAAACTATTGAACATCAACTTAGTGGGCAAATTGTGTTTAGAGAGCTACATGATAAAGAGTAGTTTTGTACCCCTATAAAGGGTAGCTCCTATACTCTTTAAATTGAAAGCACAGTCTGTGTTGTCATTTAGAAATATACCTAACTGAAATCAGAATTCCATTTTGTAATTGTGTCAGTTATGTTTAAAAGGTCATTATTAAGGAAACTTTAAATTAACCTGTGAGCAACCGTACAATGAGAAGAAATAGAAAAATATAAGCATCCACACCTAGCAACAAACACAAATAACAGGTTCTTGAGTGCCAGATCTTTCAATATGTTTGCTTATCATTCATTCCTTTTGCCCACCCTTTCTCTCTAGACCAGGCAGAAGAGTAAAACATTTTCAGAGAAATTCCTCAGATTCATGATTTCAATTGCCTATGCCACTGCAGACAAACAGAAGATCCTATTTTCAAAGTCTTAAAGCACTTGTAAGGGCCCTGCATGTGTGTCTATTGTCCTTGTTGCTTCTGTCCTGGAGAACTTGGTTGGTCAGAGCTCTCTGAAGGACGGTGTGCAGGAGTGACAGGAAACTGAAATCCATAGCCATTGTATCCATCCAAGTAGACACATTGGAAGAAACTGATGGGGCCTATGGAACAGAGCATGATAACTTATTAAAACAAGCAGAATACAAGCAGTAACAATGGTGAGACCCAGACAGATACAATGTAGGTGGACATGGGTTCTTCAGTTACGTAGCCTTGACAATAACCAGAAACTTAATAAACCTCATTGCCTCTTAGATTCCTTATGTGTAAAATCAAAAACAATAACAAAAGCGTCCTAGAAATGTGGTGGAAATTAAATCAGTAAATATATGTGAAGCACTTGAAATCTTTCCTGCCACATAATAAGCCCTTAATAAGTGATAATAAAAATGATCTGGCATAGGAAGTACAAGTACTTACATTATAGGACTCTACTGATCTGCACTGCACTCAGAAAAAGTGTTAGATAGTATCAGATTTTAAAGCACGAGCTTATCCATATGCAAAGTAACTAACTTTTTTTCTTTCAGTGTTTTAATAAAACCACAGAGAGCCTTGTGATTCCTGGAGTCTTGAGGTTTTCCACTCTCTCTTAGTCTGGAGGTAAGTGCTCTCCTGAGATGGCATAGTTACTTTTTATTAATGCTTCCAGTTAGCATTTCTGCCTCCAGAGCAGAAAGCAACACAGAAAAAGTGTTAAAGACAAGCAAGGCAGTGTAGCACAGCGGGTATGAGCTTGAGCTGCCAATGCCTGCCCTGCTCTCAGGTAGCAACTTTGTTAAGAGATGGTGACTTTTGCTTCTCCAAACAGTCATGGACACCTACTGACTCTTCAGTGTTTTCCATTTTATCTATTTGCTTCTGTTAATGAACCACTTCTCCCCAATGGCCAGGAAAGAGAATGACTGTTGAAACGACTACTATGTGGAATATGGTAAATTGGCCAAATCCATAGGAGCCCAAGGGCTTATGAAGTAGAATCAAGCAAAGCATGGGTAGAAAGCAGCTGAAGGAAACAACAAAAGATTATTCTGATTTCATCTCCCTGGGTGTCAGCTGACTTGAAACTCATTTTCACAGAAAAAGTAGTTTGGATAAATCTCGAATTTAGTTCTTTCCTTTCTACTTCAACTCACCCCAAATTATTATTGCTATTACTATTACTATTACTATTATTATTTAGTTCTACCTTCAGGGAGAGGCAGTAACATAACCTGCCCCAACCCCCAAGGTTGTGAGTGCTTGGGGGTTTGATGGGCTACTGACAAGGATGGCAATAAAGCTGGGCTGCATCAAGAGGAATAGCTAATAGCTATTAGCTATTAGGAATTAGCTAATAGGAATTAGCAAATAGCTAATAGCTGAAGAGTCTATCAGAGACAAGCTTCCTTCCAGCGGAACCTTACCAGACATGGGCACAGTTCTGACACATCTACTTAATTGATGTTGATGGCTGTTAATGAAAATATCATCACAGTAGCAAATCTTAGAGCTCATATAAAAGACTCAGGAGTATCAGACTATAGAACTACTTTAATAGTAAGATGAAAATAGGAATTTTTTTTTCTACTCTAAGTCCCCCAATTGAATTTAAATATTTGATAACTTTTTTATTAAAAATATTAAATTGACTTATTCATTCATTTATTCTTATTTAAACGTTTTATTTGGAGATCAGTATAGAGTTGCATGCAGTTGTAGGAAATAATACAGAGATTCCCATATATCCTTCACTCAGTTTCCCCACAATGGTGACATCTTTGCAAAACTATATATTCCAAACAGAAACTTGACTTGATATAATCCACCTATCTTTTTGTATGATGGTTCTTGAATTATGTTTTAATTTTTATTTATAAAATAAAATATTTTAGCTGTTTATGTGACATAACCACAGATTACCAGTAGATTAACAATTAGGAAACTACTGTTTAAACCAGAAATATGCCCAGTTTGATTTTATAGATTTTGCAATAATATTGAAAGGTATTGTAAAGACTGCTTATTTCCCCAAATTTCTCACAAGATGATGGTGAGAGGGGTTATAATGACTAACCCCCTTGCCTGCTGCTATGGTCCAGGCATCTAACGCAGAACTTGAAACATAGTAGGCACTTAATATTTGTTAAATGAATCAAGTATTAATGCAGAGTAGGAGGCATTTGCTATTGTAGTGGGCATTTAGTAATTTCCCACAGAAATACATTAAAGAAACATTTAGAATCTAGAGAATGTTCTTGATGCCATTTCCTCAGATAAATGTCTATTGTTTACTTTAAAATCATTATGTGAGGCTCAGTTGGTTATGCATCTGCCTTTGGCTCAGGTCATGATCTCAGAGCCCCTAGTAGGGCTCCCTGCTCAGTGGGGAGCCTGTTTCTTCTGCTCCTTCAGTCCCTACCCCCCCCCATCCCTTGTGTTCTTTCTCTCTCTCTCTCTCAAAAAAAAATAAATAAATAAAATCTAAAAACAACAACAACAATACCAAAATCTTGTGAAATAAACTTCTGTTATATCTATTTCAAACATTGCTTCCTTTAGTCTGACTAGCAATGACTTTAATGCAAATGTGAACGCAAAATGTATTGCCTTCCCTTTGAAGGAAAATGTCTAATTTGGAAGTACCAGAATAATGAGAATCTTGGATATTGAATTTTGTAACTGCACATGAATGTTGATTGCATTCTAAAATCAACAATCCTAAAGACTGAATATTAAAAGCCTGCCATATATCTGGAAAAACCAAGAAGGACTTTCAATCTTAGAAGTGAGTTTATAAGCCATTGAATTGTTGAGTCCTGTTTCTACATTTTTTTTTCTTTATGATATAAAGAGGTTCAGCATATCACTTCAGGAGTCTTCTTACAAAGCAGACAGTAACATACATTTAAGAACAGGTTCAGTTAGAGTGCTCAGGGTCAGAGCCACGTAGAACGTTTTGCAAAACTGCCACTTCAATCAGTACGTTGTAATTCTTCCAAACATGTGCCTGTTGCCTGCCACAAAAAGGGATGAACTTCTTTTCAAAATATAAATGACCTACTTTAATGTTATTCTTCATGTCTGTGCCAAACATCTTTTTATTCTACTACTGGTCTTAAGAGTCTTAAAGTGTCAATTTATACCCACTACCTTTAATAGAGAATGATCCCACAGTTTTAATGTGATTATTATCACATTATTTATTATTATAAAACTTACTTTTTTGCCTCTTTATGGAAGACACATCTTCAGCTTCTAGTGGATACAAAAATATGAAAGTAAATAATGAGTACATTCCAAGCTATCACACACATATATAGGGAACTGAAACTGTCTAAACAGGTGCAGGATATGAAAGAAACAGGAGTTAATGCTCCTCTTATAATATACACCAGGTTCTTATTCAGATTCTGCCACTCTCTCACAATAACATTTTATAGGTAAGAGCCAGTGGAAGAAGAGGAGCCAGTGGAAGAAAAGATTGTGGTGTTTGACTGGCAGTTGTTCAAATAGGAGAACGGGTGCTGATGTATTGGATGTTAGTGGAGGAGAGCTAGTTGACACACATTCCTTTCTTCAGAGAGGCCTTTGATGTTCAGAGTTATAATATGGTAACAGTGAGCTGGCTAAAGGATGAATATTACAGTCAAAATCATTCTAGATTTTTGAGGGACTTAAGTTTCTTTGATCACTCCTGCCAAGAAAGAACATCAGCAGACTGGTATCCTATATCCTTGCCTTTTCTCAACTGTCTCAAGGATTTCTCTGCTGTAGTGATCCATAGCATGTATTTATCCAGTGCTGGATAAATTGAACTCATGTTTTTGAACCTCTTTCTCCAAGTTAGAAGTTCCTAGCTGGTGTCCATATTTGGGGTTTGGGGGTGGGGGTGGTTTCCTATAAAACCCTGAAATGTTAGGAAGATGTGAGTATGTGTGTGTGTTTCATCGGAAGTTGGGTTTTAGATTTCATCAGGTTCTAAATGAGTTTAAGGACCTTTCTTCTCAAAGTGTGATTCATATACCAAGAGTTTCACTATTACTTGGAGACCGATATAAAGGTAGTTCTTAAATTCCCACCCAGATTTATTCCATTCTAACAAGATTGCCAGAAGTTGTTTTTTTGTTTTTTGGGGGTTTTTTGGTCAGAAGATTTATACATAAAATAGTTTGAAAATCTCAGCAATAGTCAAGACACTAAAAAATATTGAGTTGTTTTTAATAATTCAACTTTAAAAAAAACCTAAAAATTCAGTATTCAAAAACTGTCTTAAGTGTAAATCATTTCATAAGACTCAGGTGTCCATTCCTTTGTGTCTTTCCTCAAAGCACTATTTTCTACACTGTTAATTAATTCTGGGCACTATTATAGTACTTATATTTTTATGGTAAGAATAGCTCTTAGGTAAACTCTATTGTGTACAGGAAAGTTTGAAAGTAGAATAGAAAATATCTATTATATAACAAACCAAACTAGAGAGCCAGGAAAAGCTTCAGGGAAAACACACACACACACACACACACACACACACACACACACATCAAATTAGTTGAAATCTTTACAATACAGACAAACAAATTTAGTCTGAAAAGACTTGCTCCAGATAATGTTTCTGGTTGTGGCATATTTTTCTAAGCTTTGTCTTTCTTTCTTCCCTCCTCCCCTCCCTTTCACTATGTCATTACTGTTAGCATAGGCAAATTATTTCAAATTTTCTTAATAAAAATACATCAGGGATGCCTGGCTGGCTCAGTCAGTTAAATGTTTGCCTTTGGTTCAGGTCATGGTCTCAGGGTCCTGGGGCTGCCTGCTGGGTGGGGAGTCTGCTTCTATTTCTCCGTCTGCCCCTCCCCTCAGCTCATGCATTCTCACGCGCTCTCTCTCTGATAAACACATAAAATCTTTAAAAAATATATGCAGCTTCATCTTTGAACACTAGTGTGGTCCTCTTCCTGTTAAATAGCATCCCCAAAATTCTTGCAAAATGATAATTTTGAAATATTGTTCCTGTAAGCAAATTGGACAATACATGCATCTAATAATTACTTTTAAATAAACCAGTATCTAACTAGTTCCTTCAATATGTGCAGATATACATATATATATATATATATATGTAATTTTTCCAAATAATGTAAAAAATCTCTTTGTTTCAAAAATAGGCCTACCATCTAAACATTACTTAGGAAAAGATGAGGATTAGATCAAGAATAGTTTAATAAAACAGACAAAACATGACATGTAACCTTAAGAGAAAATTCGTATATATACTGAAGATCACAAGCTCACCTTTAGCTTTCTTTGAAGCTGGTACATCTTCCAAATCTTCTCCTAGAGAGTAAAAAAAGGACACATCAATCCACAGTCCATTTTCAGGATTTCCCAAAGAGGAAATTTTGTATTTAAAGATTCCTGAGTCATAAGATATCTTACTCTATGAGCTCAGCATCTAGTGTCTCTATGAACAAAAACTTCCTGACAAATAAGGCAATTTCTCTGACGGGGAGGAGGTAGGGAGGAAATGGATACCATGCTGGGTTGTGGTCAGCAGGCTGGCAAACGCTGGCTATGGAAAGAAGGGCCAGTAGTGACTCCCAAACGTGTTTCTCCTCTCTGACTCCTAAACCGCCTTTCTCAAACCACCCGTGCTTCTGGAATTTAGGAAATTTGAGGTAAATAGCTTCATATCCACAAGCTGGATCCTAAAAAAAATCCGCCCATATATTTTATTAGTAGACTGATTATAGATTTTAGTTTTGGACAATTACAGAAGCAATTAAAAGACATTAAAAGTTGAACCAAAGCTCAAACACATAAACAATGACTCTTAAGGAACACTATGTGCATTACTTGGTATCTTCTGTACAGCCACATATAGAATAATGTGGAAGAAATTTTAGGTCAGAGATATTTCTAACATAATACAATTAAATGATCTTTAAATATTCACATCAACTTTTTAGCATTTGTAATAACTTGAAAGAGAGTTGGTTTTCTATCATTTATGCAGATTTTGCACACCAGCTGCTCACTAATAAATAGGAAAGGGGTAAAATAGGTCAGTATGCAAATTTTCTCTAATAAGAAAGAAATATGATCTTTAGGAAGAGATGTTATTATGTAAAATGACAAAAGGGGAAAAAGAAATAAAATTACTAGCATTTTTTACAGTGAATATTTTTAAACTATTTATTTAAAATTTTATTCTTTAATTAACAACCTTGGGGAAAAAAGTCATATCAGGACTCAGAAGCAAAGACAGACCTCAAAACAGCCGTTTTGGTTTTTTTTTCTTTTTTCTTTCTTTTTTTTTTTCTTGTCAGGCTGGAACAGAGTTTCTTTTTTTAATTTATTTTTATTTTTTAAAAAGATTTTATTTGTTTATTTGACAGAGAGAGACACAGAGAGAGAGGGAACACAAGCAGAGGGATTGGGAGAGGGAGAAGCAGGCTTCCCGCCCAGCAAGGAGCCGAGATACGGGGCTTGATCTTAGGACCCTGAGATCATGACCTGAGAGGAAGGCAGATGCTTAACGACTGAGCCACCCAGAAGCCCCCGGTGCAGAGTTTAAACCAGGCAAGAACCACTACAGCTCCCGCCACAGCTTACTCTCTACATCTGGATCTCATGTATGTTGGTCACAAACTGGCTTCACTTCATGCAAGAACCTAGTTCATGGCATGCATGACTTCCTCAGTCTGAGCATTCCTTGCTCCTGCCCTTGGCAGTGTCACTGAACTGTGGACTGGAGCATCCACTTGGTCTGCAGCAGTGAATTATTACGATTTCAACCTGATTAGTTTAGAAATATTTCAATATAAGCATAACTCAATTAAATATTGGAGTAAATAGCCATGGTCTTAAACTGCCCGGTTAGCAGCTACAAATAAGGAAAAGGTACAAATGGGTACATGATATTTTGAAATAACTTAATAATGATATTTTTTTAAATGATATCAGAGTTTTTTAGAAGAGTCAAATAATAGTTATATTTTCATTGCGCAGCGAGAATCTGCTAGTTTTTATGGACGATGTTTAAAAAATAAAATAACACCAGGTTTTTGTACACAAGAAATATAGATTTTATTTTTGTAGGTTATAGCACACTTAAGACTAAGATACTTATTCCCTGGATCTATTTGTTATCGCTGGAGAAATAAATATGGGTAGAATAAAAACCTTAGCTCCTCCTCTTTTCCAAATTCTGTACTCTGACCCAGCATAAACTAGCTACAAGTGATAAAAGCTGGTAAGAAGTGAGTCACATGTCAATTGCTCAGGCTAGCAGGGAAAACAGAAGCACAAGAAGACACACTGCAAACCCAGGGCAGTTGCTATAGAGATGCAGTCTCTGTGTACGCAACTTAACAGGAGCAGAAATTTACTGAACTAAGAATAATGAATGTACTGGGATTGTCACTGCCCAGAATACAAAAAAGAAATAACATCCTTACAGTTCATTTACTTTGATAACTTGTACATTGATTAGGTGCGTGTGGTTTGGATAAAACAAATACTTGACTCTAAAAAAGTTATAGTCATTACCATAAAGAAATATCGACAAGTGCCAATGGAATTTTAAGGAGTGACCTGCTTTTTTGGGAGGGACAGTCAAGAAAATATTTTATGAAGGAAGTCTAATTTATATTTTATTTTTATTATCATCCCTTGGAAGGTTGACTTGAGGAGATATATTTAAGATGAGATGTGGAAAAAGTCAAGAAATATTGATAGAAACATTGATAAGGCCATCTAATCTTGGAAAAGAATAGGAGAGATATTTTGATTTTTTCTTAAATTTGCACAAGAATAGGGAACGTAAAATTTTACTTTCGTCAGTTTTTAGGGTCAGATCTGTGCAAATACCCCACATGAGTCTGAAGAATACACAATTCAAGCTGCTAAGAATGAATAATTTGATATTTGTTGCCTTAAAAGTCTCTGAGCTGGGCAGTGCAACCTCCAAGTCAAATAGGGAAGACAAAGGTTCTTAAGCCTAAGGACAATGACTGGGAAGTAGAATCAGATGATGAGTTAGAGGCCTTGGGATTCTGTGATAAACTGAGTAAACCTGCATCTTATTTGTGAAAGGGAAGGGAAGGAAGAATTACCCATATCTTATCATTGAAACATCACAGCCATTAAAACACTGATTTTTAAAAAATGATTTCTATCCCTTGTATAATTTTAGAGCACAATGAATTTTATTTTCTGCACATATCCCTTAATAAATGGTATCTTTTCATCTAAAAATTGTTCAAGAGGGAAATAATATTTTAATGTACTTTGTAAAAGTAACAAGACTAGAATATGAGAGAATGAATTCAGAGAAAGAAATTGGGAATGTATTTTAATAGTCAACATAGAAATAATGATTTCTGTGATTGGAAGTCACTGAAGGAGTTGGGTATAAATGAGGCTTTGTAGGTAGAGTTAAATGGGATTGAGTACATATGAATGCAAAAGCTTACTATATAAGGGATAACATGCATTTGTTTTTTTTCTTTATTTGGAGGAAGATAATGGTGCCATTCCCCGCAACAAGGAAATCCCAAGAAGCCCTCATTAGCTGGGGATGATGAAAAGTTTCGTTTTCTAGGAGTTCAATTGTGGTGTTGGGTGGTCATGAAATTCCAAGAGTCTAATTGGGAGAAAGACAGAATGTAGGATGTCTGGAAATGTTTAGAAGTGACATGCTTTGAGGTAATAGGCAAAACTGAGTGAGTTGAGAGGTCATTTTTAATGATAGCCATGATATTTAATATTTCATAACACCATCTGCTCTGTCTTATTATTTCATATGCGTGAGCACATTCAGTTCTGACAACTCCTTTGTGAAATAGGTCCTCTTACTTTAAATCTCCTGTACAGAGGGCCAGAGAGAGGTTAAGTGCTGTCCACGGCCACAGAGTGAGTTAAGTGGCAGGACTGAACCACAGAACACAATCTACCTGAATCAGAGCCACTTGAATGAGGATCTATACTTATTTCACAAATATTATTCCTATTATGTGCCAGCACTTTATGGAGAATAACATATTTCACCTTCTTGGCAAATCTGTGAAGAGGGTACTATTACTCTTCCCGTTCTGTACTTAGGACAATTGAAGGCTGAGAGATTCAAGTGCCCAGAGCTAGTTAGAGGGGAAAACTGGGATTCAGACTCAGGCATTCTGGCACTAGAGATTGTGTTATTAATCACTGTGCCATTCCACACCTTGATGATGATGACCTCCTAAACCCAGTTCTCTCTGATCCTAGAACCTATGCCTTATATTGCTGGGTTCATGAACCATGAACTTGTGCAGAGCAGAAATGAAGGAGTGTCCCTTTTACAAAAATCCATTCTCCCTCAGGGGGTATGAATAGAAGGGTTGCTTAGCTGTATTTGAAAATGATAATGACAATGAAGAGAAAAATATATCTGTTCTGTTTGCCTAAACACTGTAATTTAGGCAATCATATTCCAAAAATTAAAAATGAAAATATTATCCTGACTTTCAAATTGTAGACTCCATCCTTTATTTATATAGAAACTTAGATTTAAGGAAAACTTAGATTTAAGGAATCACAAGTATTAATGAATCCACTCTCTTATCAAATTCAGACATCTCTACTATAACAGAGTCACATGGGAGGTCTTGTCTCTGTGGCTATCATTTCAGTCTTTTAAACATTTTGACGTCAAAGTCTGGCTTTTGTATAATTCTTTTATACTTATTGAATTAAGGCTACAGACACAGGGGTTCTTACAGAACTATTAGTTTATGAAAACAATAAAATTATCATGATAAAGAGGTCTAAATTTTGCATTTTTAAGCAGTGCTTGGATCTTCTCATTAACTGAAGGACTTTGTCTCAGTTCCACAATCTGTCTCATTTCACATAAGTGTCTGTTCCACTTCTTAAAAATATGTATATAAATTTATAAACATATACATTTATAAATATAATGTGTGTGTGTGTGTGTGTGTGTGTGTGTGTGTGTGTGTGTGTTATTCTGTGACGGAGTGTAATGCCTTGAAAAAAATTCAGAAATTCTCTTTTCCCTTTGCCTGAAATTATTTCCTGAGTTCCAAGTCTGATCTCCAGCATGGATCAAAAAGAGAGTCAGAGCAGGATAGGACTTTAGGAAAGTCCAGGAGGTTAGTCATTGTCTATATGGAGTCAAGTGTAGCTTTGGTTCTATGAGGCTGAGAACAGATATAACTTAAACAGCCAATATGTTGGCATTAAGGAGACTGTGTGTGTGCGTGTTTGTATAACATAAAAACATGTATGGATATATATGGATATATATATATATATATAGCATTGATAGGAACACTAATTAAAATTTGACTGGAGGGGAATTCTAAGAACATGAAAAAATATGGAGCCTAGTCTCATTTCAGTGATAGGTATAGTGTATAATTGCATGTATTTTTATTTTTATTTTTTACTTTTTAAAAAGATTTTATTTATTTATTTGACAGATAGCGAGAGAGCCAGAGCTCATAAGCAGGGGGAACAGCAGAGTGGGAGGGAGGAACAGGCTCCCCGCCAAGCAGGGAGCCCAACACGGGCTTCACCAACCTGACCTGAAGGTAGACATCTAACTGACTGAGCCACCCCGATGCCCCTACATGGATTCGATATATGAATTAGCAAATTTTATACTAAAAATTACAGATTTACCATTCTCCACAAGCAATTTTATCTTGTCTCATTTCTTATTCTCCATAATGGTAGTTTGCAAATTTTTGGTTACAGAAACCCTTTATAATCTTAAAAATTAAGGACTCCAGAAAGCATTTTTTTTGTGGATTATGTCTATTGATAATTAATTGAATAGAAATTAAAATAGATTTTTTTTTTAAACACAAGGATCCTCAAGCAAACAACTCCTTAATCATAAGAGTGATGATATTCTCACATGACATTTAGCCTTTGGAGAATTCCACTGTATACTTGTGAAAAAAATGAGAGTGACAAAGGTAAGTAATGGCCGAGTATTAATATGTAAAATGTTTCAGATCACCTGAGAGGATTTTAAAGATCTTACAGATCTAAACACTATTACATTGAGAAATGCTACTCTAGAGGAAGAATTCTATCTCTATGAAAAAACCAACATATTACCAGAGGAAATAATTAAACATAAACCTGTCAAAAGGAAAGGTAATTATTTTATTTTATTTTATTTTTTTTTTTTATTTTTTTTTAAGATTTTATTTATTTATTTGTCAGAGAGAGAGAGGGAGAGAGAGCAAGCACAGGCAGACAGAATGGCAGGCAGAGGCAGAGGGAGAAGCAGGCTCCCCGATGAGCAAGGAGCCCGATGTGGGACTCGATCCCAGGACGCTGGGATCATGACCTGAGCCGAAGGCAGCTGCTTAACCAACTGAGCCACCCAGGCGTCCCGGAAAGGTAATTATTTTAAAAAGTAAGTTCATTGGTCATATAAATCAATAACAAGTCAAAGTATTTGAGAAAACAAGGAAGTAAAAGTTACCTTTTCAGGAAAAAAAAAAAATAAAACCTTATTTCTCTGACACAGAAACAGAAAAAAAATGCAAGATATAAACAGGATAGAGACAGAAAAAAAAAAACAACAAAACTAGATTCTTCAAAATAAGAATTATTACAGAGGAAATACCTGATCGTATTTCCAGTTACCTTTTTATTTTGTGGAAAAATTATTACATACATAACAACTATTTGTCAAATAACTAATGCTAATTTTGCATTAAAAGGTAAATTTTAAACTAAATTGAAATATATGATGAATGTAAAATTTTTAGATTTAGGGTTAGATATCAATTTCTTGCTTGCTTGCTTGCTTGCTTTCCCTCCTTTTCTCTCCCTTTTTTCTTTCTTCTGTATTCAAACCATTCTTCCTAAATTTCAATAACTGGAATAAATAAAACACCACTATCACACATATACATATTAATTAGAAAATTATATTTACAGTGGTTTTTAAAGGTTGATGCAGTTTCAGTTCCTTCTTCATATAAAGGGTATAATTCATCATGCATATTTTATGATAATCCTACGTGTTTATAATATAAAAATATCTGAAACTGAATCAGCAATCAAAAAACTCCCAACAACCAAAAGTCCAGGACCAGACAGCTTCACAGGGCAATCCTACCAGACATTTTGAAATATGTTAATACTTAATCTTCTTGAACTATTCCAAAAAATAGGAGAGAAAAGAAAATTTCCAAATTTATTTTACGAATCTAGTATTACCCTGATACCACAGTCAGATAAAGATACAACACACATACACACACATAGAAGGAGAACCACAGGTCAGTATCTTTGATGAAAATAAATGCAAAATCCTCAACAAAATACTAGCAACCCCTCCTCCTCCCATATTAACAAAGCTGAATCCAACAATACATTAAAAACATTATTCACCACAATTAAGAGAACAGAAGCTGGCATTGAAAAATATGAAACAAAAGGAGAAGCAGACTCCACTAAGGAGTCAAAAGTAGAAGCAGACTCCACTAAGCAGGGAGACCAAATGTGAGGCTTGATCCCAGGACCCTGGGATTGTCACCTGAGCCAAAGGCAGACGCTTAACTGGCTGAGCCACCCAGGTGCCCCTAAGAAATAAATTCTTAACTATGGAGAACAAACTGATGGTTACCAGAGAAGAGGTAGAAGGATGGGTGAAATAGGTGATGGGAATTAAGAGTACACTTATCATGATGTGGGGGTTCTGGGTGGCTCATTCAGTTAAGCGACTGACTCTTGGTTTTAGCTCTGGTCATGATCTCAGAGTCTTGAGATCAAGCCCCACTTCCGACATTGATGTGGGGCTCTGAGCTCAGCAGGGGGTCTGCTCGAAGATTTTTCTCTCTCTGCCTCTCCCCCTACTCATGTGTGCACTCTCTTTCTCTTCTCTCTCAAACAAATGCATACATCTTAAAAAACAAACAAAAAAAGTACACTTATCATGATGAGCAGTATGTAATGTATAGAATTGTTGAATCACTATTGATTCAAGTGTTATACGCTTGAAACTAATATTACTCTGTGTGTTAACTACACTGGAATTAAAATTCAAAAATTTAAAAAAGACCCAAATACAAAGGAACTTAAAGTAAGTAAGAGCAATGTATGTAGCAGCAAAAAATTAATTGAAAACAGCAAAGGAAAAATAAACTATTAAGTAAAGAAAAAATAATATAAAATGTCAAAATTAAAACATATTTTTAAAAAGAGCAGTTTAGTTTTACAAAGTATATATTACCTTAAACTTTTCTTGCAGTTTGTTCATTTAGGAAATATTTACTCTTTCAACAACAATAATGACAATGAGCTCTTTTTCTGTGCAGGTGCTGTACTAGGTACTTTACATATTTGCTTTAGTCTCAATATGCTAAGAAATAGGTGGAATATCCCAATTTTTCGAGAGAACACTGAGACTCAGGGGATTTCAAAGGTGTGAAGCAATGCACTTCCAAGGTATTAAAAGAAGATACAAAGCTAATTTTCTAGAACTTCTAGACCCTCCCTCTTTCAACTAAACTTATCACTACTCTCAGAGCACTTTGCTATGTGCCCTGGAAAAACCAATGCAGTGCTACCTGGAAGTAATTTTCAGTCAAGTAGAGAAAATGGGCTAGTATCCAAACAGAGAGAAAATATTATGGGTTGCAAGGTACTATATGATGATCAGCAAAATAAGTGTGAGAAGTTTTCCATGGTGGAATGGTCACCTCTTCCTACAGAGATCAAAGAAATATTCTGGAAGCTATCCTGTGGGAGATGGACCTTGAGGAATCAGGATGAACCAGAGAGAGACAATAAAGGATCCTATGATCAGAAATGGGAAGAAAAGTCCAGGAAAAAGGAATGACAGGATCAAAGGATGGAGGCAAATCAGGAACATGGAAAGTGGAACTGGTTTGGTATTTCCCATAGATATAGACAGTGATTATAGAAAAAAAATATATAAAATGTAGTTTAAGACTGGATCATAGAGGATTTAGACCCTCAGGCTAAGAAATGTAGAATGTATTGTAAATTTGCCATGAGGAAATATTAAACACTTATTGTATAAATGGCCTAATCAATTTGAAATTTTGGAAAACTTGATCTATTTCACAGACATGAAATGGAGGAATGACAGAAATCAGAACGGGATGGGCTGAAAAGACATTGCAATTGTTCAGAAGAGAAAGAGTCCAAGCTAACATGATTTGGCAACTGAATTAGAGCCGGAAATGAAGAAGAGTAATTAGTCAAAGTAGAATTTGAGGTTTTAGGTTTAAGTGACTGAAGAATGGAAATCATATGGCAATTCCCTTTAGGATTTGCTGGGGTTGAGGGATAGTGAAAGAAAAAAAGGTAAGATAGGAAGGTCAGTTGTAAACCTGGGCAGACAACAGGTGAAACCGGGAGTTGAAAATGTGGGGCCAGAGATGATAAGGCAGGTTAGGTGTCACAACAATTTGGAGTCTTATCCACAAAGAGGTGGATAGCAAGGTGGGATGCCCCCGCGGAGGAAGACTGTGAAGAGGAGGAAAGGGAGCTCAGAAGTGAAGAAGTAATCCTCTGGAAAAAGAAAAAGCAGCAGAAACCCATACTGAGCAAATGTGCTCAGACTGAAGAAAAAAATCTGGTATTATGAAAACCAAGAGAGGAAAACATTTCAAACAGGACAAGAGACCAACAATGTTGAGTGCATCAGAGAATGGGGGAGAAGTGAGAAAGATAATTAAGCTCAACAATTAGGACATCTGGCTTGAGCTTTAAGTGTGTCGTTTGAGGAAAATCTTGGAGGGCAACATTCAGGTTGCCTGAAGAACAGGTGGGAGACTTATTTCAGAAGTGTGATTGTGAATGAAAGCAAAAGTACAACTACTTCAGGAAGCAGAAGGAGCAAGGAAAATTTCCTCTGAGAGAAAAGTCTGAAGATATCTGCAGGCGAAGGGAGGAGGGTTTCTTAGAGCAAGAACTGAAGTTGCAGGATGGAGGGAGCCAGAATAGGGGAAGGCAAGAAGGGATGGTGTCAAGGAGAAACAGAGTGATAAATCTTGGGTGAGAAGCAAAGCTTCCTCATGTGAGCATGGGAGCATAAGGGTGGGTAAAATAATGGGAAATGTTAAAACAGATTGTAATTTGGAGAGAAGAAAAATTTCAAGGAATCCACATTGATGGTGTAGATTGTGAATTTTATTTTTCTTATTTTTAAAGATAAAATCTCCTGTGTTGTGCCCAGCCTGCTCTGTGTACTCTTAGCAAGCCTGATAAATAAAAACTACCTAAATAATGCATGCATGTGTACCAGCAGTTACTGCGTGTTTATTTCTACCAGCAATCTATTCTGATTTGTGCAGATTTTCAAGAAATACTTAGAGGTAAACAGCTGGGATCCTAAAGCATTGACACAGAAGTAACTTCACATGGATTTTGTTTTTCATTTTTGCTCCTCTTATTTTATCTAATTCACTGCATCACTTTGTCTCTATAGAAATACTAAAAGTTTTAAGTTATTTTCTCAATGGATTTGCTGAATTATGCTTAAATGGTTTAATAGAATATTACATTCTAAGAGTTAACATATTTTCAAGAAATCAAAAGAATCCATGGTAGTTCAAAGCAGCAGTTGATACCCTGTTTATTTTCATTTTCAGGTGTGAAAGTTTCCTCTATACTATTTTTTAAAATGATCACCTGAGTTTTAACAAAATTAACTGCTTCACTGAGCAATATCCACAGAATTCTTGAGATTGACCTCAGGGGGTAATAAAGAATACGGAGACAGTTCACATTTGGAATTTTGCACACAGGGAAGCCAAGGGTGTTCAATAAACGCATGCAATCCTCTCTGAGTGTTTGTCCTGTCATTCTGAGGATGAGACATGACTGTCTTGAGGGTAATGTCAGAACAACTTAACATCACCAATAAATGAATGAGGCCACATGGCTGGTACCCAAAGACTAATAATCAGCAGTGACAAACATTTGACCAAGTGTGCCTTATACACAGACTTTCTCTGAGGTCTAGCAAAAGGAGTAATCAGAGGAGGTAAGCACGGCAGCTGGTACCTCTTCAAAACTTCAACCAAATTACTGCTCCCTTTTTTTTTCCTCCTGAAGCAAAATTTCCATGAGGATAATCACCCTTACTCTAAAAAGTGAGATTGTTTTAAATCCACCCCAAATTGAGTAAGATGTTTTTTTCTCATTATGATTTTACCCTACCGTGTTACCCAGTTTGATAAGCTTACTAAGTGAAACCTGTTCCTAAGTAGGAAGAGTAACACAGCATGGCATAATCATTACCATCACCATCATTATCATCATCATCCTCGAGGATGGCAATGAACAAACCACTTATTAGACACCAATTATTATTTATGCACCTATCATTTTATCTTCTTTAATCACCCCTAAATTTCTACGAGGTAATATTATTATTATCCATATTAAAAAAGTAAGACTACCAAGCACAGAGATGTCATGTAGCTGTCCCAAGTGTACACAGCTTTTAAACCACTTTCCATGTTATCAGCCACTACCCAATGATGACTTCTGTATTTCTATCATGAATTTGGTGCTGATTTGTTTTTAACAAACACTACATTGATGTTAGTGTTCATCAGCATTCTATTTCAGCAAGTGATCTCCAGTAGTATTCCACCCCAACAAGGGTCGCCCAACAAAACAAAATGAAACAAAAGTCATTGTATAAAATTATCATTTTTAGGGAAAAAAATATCTATCCTGAAATAAGCTTTAAACTAAATGCTATAGGAAGGTATATTTTCCTTTTTCAAAGGTTTGTGCATATATGTATTAACTGAGAATGGATTTGTTTTAAAGAAGATGAAATTTAGGATTCTATGAATAAATATTGTCCAAAGTCTTAATATCAAATTCTATACAATTGCCTGGAAATAAAACATTGGAGTTTCACTTTTTAATTTAGACAGGTAAGGCATGAACCTTGTTAAAATAAGGTTTGTGGATAATATTCAAAAAGCAACTATTGGACTCTAATTCTACTGATAAAATAATGGACATTATTAACTACAAAATCATAGTTTTTGTTGTAGTGCTGGGCTCAGAGTACGTAAAGGAACCCTCCAGAATCCTCCTTCCTGCCCTGAGAGGGGAAAAAGAAAACCTGCTGATACATGAAAGGGTAGGTCACCCTGTGGACAAGTGGTTATATTAAAACTGGAATTCAGAAACTAATTGTGCAAGGAACAAAATGGGGGCACAGAGCCTGTGAGCCTTTGCTAAGCGGATGGTGAGATGAAAATGTAACTGCCTCCTGGGTTTCTGAGAAGATAGTGACAACACAGTATTTAAATCTTTTCCAAATCCCCTTGTAAAAACAGATAGTGAGACCTGTGGACAACATTTATAACAAAACAAAATGAACCTTAAAATGCATGTAGATTGGAACAAACAAATAGTCAAAACCTACGAAGTATTAGTGTCTATAGGAGAGGAAGTAGAAGGAGACAAAATAAATTAAATATATTTAATATATAAATATAAATTTATTTAAATATATTTAAATAAATATATTAAATATATATATTTATATATATACTTCTTCTATTATACATATTACTTCCATATTCATGTAAATATATATAAAATATATATATTTAATATATATGAAATATATAATATATACCTTATATATTATATATTTATATAAATATATAAAATATATATTTAATATATATATAGAAGAAGTAATTAGTGAATGTATGTTAAAACTGATCAAATTACACTAAACACAGCATAGAGAAATGAGGAGATGAAAAATTTGAAAGAGATCTTGAAAGAAGAGAAGGTGTGCATACTTAACATATTAATAATCAGTAGAAGGAAAAAACAAAGAAATAATATCTGAAGAAATAATGGCTATGAATTCTCCAAACTGACAAATTAATAAATAAAATCTTTAAAAAAAAAAAAAGTGAGTATGAGCTCATAATCAAAGTTCCAATCAAAAAAAGAAAAAAAAAATCATGAGGGGGAGTCTGAAAAAACAATAAACAACAACTTTATATAACAAACTACTTCACATACTGAGATTTTTATGCTCAAACTTTAATATAGATATAAAATATATTAAGAAATGAAATATGAATTCAAAAATAAGGCCAAGGAATAGGATATTATGAAAATAACCAGTAAGACTTTAAAAGTAACTATTATAATATAATATAAATATAAATTATATAAAATCTCACTGGATCAGTTTAATGTTATTTAATATATATTAAATATATTTAATTTATTTTTAATATATATTCTATAATGTAAAATATTATAATATATAGTATATATAAATATATATTATAATATATTATATACTACATAATATATTATAATATAATATATAATAATATAATATAATAATATATTATATATAATATATATAATATATATAATAATAATATAATATATACTATATAATATATACTTATTGTATAGTATATAATAATAGTATATTGTATACTACATAATATATTATAATATAATATATAATAATATAATATAATAATATATTATATATAATATATATTATATATATTATAATAATAATATATACTATATAATATATACTTATTGTATTAGTATATAATATATTATAATATATATTTATATATACTATATATTATAATATTTTACATTATAGAATATATATTAAAAATAAAGAGCTTCTAAGATCTATAAGGTTTAAAAGAGTATGTGACCACCAAGCCAGCAGGACAAGAAATATTAAGGAGGGTTCTATAAAAGAAGAAAGAACCCAAGAGTGTCATAGAACAGACTTACAGAGACAATCTATAGAAACAATGACTTCACAGGCAATATGATGTTGACAAAAACTTATCTTTCAGTAATGACTTTCAAAGTGAATGGCCTAAATGCCCCAATAAAACAGCACAGAGTTGCAGATTGGATAAAACGACAGGACCTGTCCATATGTTGTCTACGAGAGACCCATTTGAAACCTAAGGATACATCTAGACTGAAAGTGAAGGGATGGAGAAGCATCTTTCATGCCGATTGGCCTCAAAAGAAAGCCGGGGTAGTGATTCTCATATTGGATAAGTTAGATTTTAAACTAAAGACTGTAGTCAAAGATAAAGAAGGATACTACATCATTCTTAAAGGGTCTATCCACCAAGAAGATCTAATAATTGTAAATATTTATGCCCTCCAAAAGGGAGCAGCCAACTACATAAGACAACTGTTAATCAAGATAAAGATAAAGAGTCATATTGATATGAATACATTAATAGTAAGATGTGATGAAATTTAAATGTTCTAGCATCTTCTCTTGTTAAGAAGAGGGGGTTTTATAGTAATTTTGTTCTTTGTGTATAGTAAAATGTCAAGGGTGACCAAAAATGGAGACAAAGTGTCATATTCCAGATAAACAGAGACTAGAAAATGGAAAATAAAAACACATTTAGAAAAATGTTCAATTTGTAAAAGACAAGGAAGAATATAAAGAAGTGTTTAGGACATAAGAAGTCTAAAACAACAGGCAAGATGGTAAGAACTAGTTGAAATTCATCAGACTAAAAGTGAAGGTCATTGGGACTGGGTAAAATAAAAAGTAAATTTTAACTATATGTTATTTACTAAAGACATATCTGAAACAAAATGTCATGAAGACATAAAATAAAGATTTGTAAAAAAAAATTCTGATAAAATACTAACCAGAAGAAAGCTGGGATAATTGTAATACTATTGGATACACTTCACTTTAAAAAAGGTCATTTTATTTACAAAAAGATCATTATTTGGAATATAGAAGCTACCATGGGGCACCTGGTGGCACAGTCAGTTAAGCATCTGCCTTTGGCTCAGGCAATGATCCTTGAGTTCCAGAATCGAGCCCCACATCAGGCCCCCTGTTCAAGAGGGAGTCTGTTCTCCCTCTTCCTCTACTCCTACCCTTGCTCCTGTTCTTTCTCACTCACTCTCTCTCTCTCTCTTTCAGATAAAATCTTTAAAAAAAGAAGTTAAAAGAAGTTATAAAAAGATAAATGTTTAGTTCACCAGAAAGATACAATGAAGCTTGTATAGAACTTATATAACAGCTCCTGATATAAAAGTTGATAACACTGATAACAGGGATAAACTGATAATTTTCCATGATAATGGGAGATTTCAATATAGTTTATTCAATTATTGGTACTTCTAATATCCAAAAAATTATTGAAGATACAGGGTAATTGAAAAACAGTGAAGCTTAACTCAATCAATCACACTTCTGGCCATTAGAAAATGCACATTATTCTCAATGACATATGGAATATTTACTAAAACTTATAGTATATTTGTTCATAAGATAGAGCTCAACATATTTTAAGGAGTAAATCATTTTTTCACAGCACTATATAATTAAATTTGAAGCTGGTTAAAAGAGGATGATTTTATAATTCCCACAGGTTTGGAAATTTAAGAATAAGTTCTAAAACTTCCATGTAAAATACTATAGAATTTGTTACAATGCAATTAAGATATACTTGCAACTGAATGAGAATGAAAATGCTACATATAAAAGTTGTGGGATGCTCTGAAGTAGCATTTAAAGTTACTGCCTTGTAGTAAAGCTTGAAATCAGGCAATGTGATGTTCCCAGTTTTGTTTTTCTTTTTCAACATTTCCTTAGTATTTCAGGTCACTGTGATCACCAAGACAGCATAGTACTGGCACAAAAACAGACACATAGACCAGCAGAACAAAGTAGAGAGCCCAGATACGGAAAAAAATATACAGTGGAAAAAAGACAGTCTCTTCAGTAAATGGTGCTGGGAAAATTGGACAGCTATGTGTAGAAGAATGAAACTTGACCATTCTCTTACACCATACACAAAGATAAACTCAAAATGGATAAAAGATCTCAACGTGAGGCAGGAATCTATCAAAATCATAGAGGAGAACATAGGCAATAACCTCTTTGACATTGGCCACAGCAAATTCTTTCAAGACATGTCCCTAAAGACAAAGGAAACAAAAGTGAAAATGAACTTTTGAGACTTCATCAAGATCAAAATTTGCACAGCAAAGGGTAACAGTCAACAAAACAAAGAGGCAAACCATGGAGTGGGAGAAAATACTCGAAAATGACGCTACAGACAATGGCTGATATCCAAGATCTATAAAGAACTCCTCAAACTCAACACACACAAAATAAATAATCATGTCAAAAAATGGGCAGAAGACATGAACAGACACTCCAAAGAAGACATACAAATGGCTAACAGACACATGAAAAAATGTTCATCATCATTAGCCATCAAGGAGATCCAAATCAAAACCACATTGAGATACCATCTTACACCAGTTAGAATGGCCAAAATTAACAAGAAGGTAAACAAGTGTTGGAGAGGATGTGGAGAAAGGGGAACTCTCTTACATCATTGGTGGGAATGCAAGTTGGTGCAGCCACTTTGGAAAACAGTGTGGAGATTCCTTAAGAAATTAAAAATAGAGCTACCCTATGACCCTGCAATTGCACTACTGGGTATTTACCCCAAAGATACAAATGTAGTGAAAAGAAGGGCCATCTGTACCCCAAAGTTCATAGCAGCAATGGCCACAGTCGCCAAACTGTGGAAAGAACCAAGATAACCCTCAACGGACGAATGGATAAAGAAGATATGGTCCATATATACAATGGAGTATTATGCCTCCATCAGAAAGGATGCAGAAAACTTTTGCATTAACATGGACGGGACTGGAGAAGATTATGCTGAGTGAAGTAAGTCAAGCAGAGAGAGTCAATTATCATATGGTTTCACTTGTGGAGCATAAAGAATAATATGTAGGACATTGGGAGATGAAGCAGAGAAGTGAGTCGGGGGAAACCAGAAGGGGAGACAAACCATGAGAGACTGGACTCTGAGAAACAAACTGAGGGTTTTGGAGAGGAGGAGGATGGGGGTGTTGGGTGAGCCTGGTGGTGGATATTAAGGAGGACACATATTGCATGGAGCACCGGGTGTGATGCATAAACAATGAATTTTGGAACACACAAACACAAATTAAATAAAAAAAATAAAGTTACTGCCTTATATGCTTATATTAGTAAAGGAGAAATGTAGAAACTGTTAACATAAGCTTCCATATTAAGATATCTAAAAATAAACCAAAAATCTTAAATAAATTAGGAGCAAAGCAAATATCTATTGATCATATAGATTAAAATGTGTATATTCATAAAGTAACATACTATACAACAGTAAAAATGAATAAGCTATAACTACACTAAAACACTGATGAATCTGAGAACAAAACATTAAGAAAAAAATGTCAGATTAAGTCCTACAATTTGATATATATGAGAGACCAACATGTGATGAAATTAGAAAAAAAAATCACCTTAATTAGTCTGAGAGGACGTAAATAAATTGATTTAGACATGAATTAACCATTTGTTGAATTCAATCATTTTAGAAAAGATCATTAATTTAATTATTTATGAAAGGGAATTATGGATAATATCAACATAAAGCACAGCATGCACTTCTTGTGTTTAAGAATTTATGAAAATTAGTTCTTTTTGCCACTACATTATAATTTTATAATTCACAGACTCATTAATAGTTTGTCTTAAAAAGTGAAATATTCTTTCAAATGGGAAGTACATACTTATTAGTAAATTCTGGCTTTTTGAAATTCTTGAAAAGTTTCAGTGTAGGGATATATAATCAATACAAAATAGGTAACACTTTTATTATGTCAAATGATATGCTTTGGTTATGTTTAATTATATTCTTTCAAAAGAAGTCTTTAACCTAAGTTATATCAAATGTATAACTTAAAAAATGCTATAAACCTTTACCTCCTTGTTTAATTTTATTTTCCTAAAATATTTATTTATTTATTTTTAGAGAGAGAGAGAGAGAGAATACAGGTGGGGAAGGGCAGAGAGAGAGACAGTCTTAAGCAGATACAACACTGAGCTTGGAGCCTGGATGTGGGGCTTGATTTCAGGATGCTGAGATCATGACCTGAGTGGAAACCAAGAGCCATAGGCTTAATGGACTGCACCACCTAGGTGTCCCTACTTGTTTTATATTTAAGCATCTTGTGCTTATTTAAACTTTCACACAAATTTCAAAATAGCTTAATTCTGTTATCTAAAATTTTCACTGAACTTTTAATATTAATGTGAATTGGTTATTAATATACCATATTTATGCAAAAAGAAAGAAAATGTAGAACCAAAAAATGAATGAGTGTTTTAAAAGTTAGAAAGCTTTACAAAGCAAATTACAAATATAAGCTATAAAGGAAGTTGTCTAAAACATGGAAATCCTTAGTAGTCCTCTGCTGGGCTTGAGTTTCTTTAGAAAGTAATTAACTTCTAGAAAAGATTAAATTTTAAGTATATCCTTAAAAAGTTAAATTCATATCTTTGATATCAAAATTAGATCCCAGGGGCTTTATGATGATCCCTAACCTGTCTATGCAGATAATTTTGGTGAGTTATTAATGACAAAGTTTTCACTGTTCACATTCTTAGACTCTCAAGAATGTTCTTACTGTAACACTTCTTTTAAAATACTCATTTTAGGGGCATCTGATGGCTCTATCCGTTAAGCATCTGACTTTGGCTCAGTCCTGGGATCAGCTCCACACCCAGCTCTCTCTCTCTGCTCCTTCCCGTTTGGACATGCTCTCTCTCTCTCAAGTAAATAGTAAAATATTTTTTAAAAGTACTTATTTTATGGGGAAAACCAATCTATCTTTACTTAAGTTTACTTAAATGTTGACTACCAGACAATAAAAATGAAAGAACTATATGTTTCCATAAATTTTTTTTTCCTCGATGCCCCATACCCACTGTTGTGAATACACGGTCAATGTCTCAGCTATGTCAGGAGCCCTGAATTATTCTAGGTGCTAGTCTTCCCTTGGCACCATTTGCCTTTTAATAATGTATGTTTTCATTCTTTTGTTTTATTTCACATTTTGCCTTTGGGCAACTTCCTGGGAAATAATGTTTTTGGATGTACGGTTATTTAGTTTTTTTCAAAAGAAAGTTTTCAGGAGACTTAAAATATTAATATCAAATAGTTGTGCCATTTAAAATTCAGAAATGTGTTCATTTTGCTTTTAATTTTTAAGGTAATGTATCTTAAATATAATACAGTCTAACATCCCTTGGTGTCTTCCTCTGAATTGCATGGAAGGCAAATTATTCACTATATATTTACCACACCTACAAAAAATACAGAATGAAAATCAAATGGACATTTAGAATCAGAAAGCTATATCCTTTTAAAAAAAGAAAACCACCCACAAGAACAAGTATCAATTAAACCATAATCGTCTGTGAATTATGGAAAATTTTATTTTGCAATGTCACTTTCACTAGGACAATAGAGATGTTCGTGTATTGCTGATTTTCATCAGTATCCTCTTTATCCCTACAATAAAACCCCAGGTAGTTGAGAATCCAATCCACCTGGATGGTTTCAAGCATCTCAATCAGAGTGAACCAGAATTTAGGAAGCGATACCTCCATTCTGTTTTATACTGATCCTTTCCCACATATTAACCTTCTCTTCCTTCCCAACCAAAAAATCTGGGAATGAAGGACAGTATCTGTACATCTAGTATGAAAGCAGAAAAACCAGCCTCAGAGGTAGAGGACTTGGTCCCAGTCCAGAAGATAAGAGATGCAGGCACTGGACTGGAGTTAGAGAACATGGGTGGAAGGGAACAATGGGCTCAAAGCAAAAGCTATTTGTGAACCTCCTTTATGAAAGACAAATAAATGACTGAAAGATAAAAAGAAGTCTGGCCAAAAATAAATACACATGTACATAATGTTGAAAAGAGTTCAGAAAAAGGACAATGGATCTTCAGCTTAAATTATCTTGCAAGTATGTTTTAATTTATAAATATCTGAAGGTTTTGATGATTGTCTCCAAAAAGGTGTGATAAAAAAATATGCTATGGAGAATATAATCTTCTTGTGTGCAACCAATTTATTAAAATGTATCATCTCAAAAAATGTTTAAAAAAACTAAAAAAAAAAATGCATCATCACATGATATCCTTAGATATTTATTTCCTATAATCCATAAGAAAGAGTAGACATTTTTTTGGTCACACTTTTCTCTTTTCAGGTACAACTCTCATTTCCTTTCTACTTCTTATTTATCTTACTTCTTCCCAACAATCCCATTTTACTCCCTTTCATAAAGTAAACTACAGTTTTCTGTGGCGGTAAGTCTGAAGTCCTCTGGCCTGCAGGATCTCTACCTCATGGACATGTTTCCATTACTGCTCTTCCGCTTTCTGACACTAGCCCTTAACTCCAGCCAACTCTTCTTTTGATGGCCTCTTCACACCATGCTTTTTTGGTTGCTGACTTTGAAATAATAGAAAAAAATATATATTGGCATCTGCCCTTGGTTCCTAGCATAGAGTTTCTAAATCTCCTGAGTGATGGAAGCCTTTTTGTTCCAATGAGTCAATGCTTGGCGGGCTCCTGAATGAGGGCTGGTCACCAAAAAGCCATGATTAGAAGCCGGAAACTTTCAGTCCCACTCCCCATCTTCCAGGAAGGGGAAGGGAGGTGGAGATTGAGTTAATGATCAATCATGCCTATGTAATAAAACTTCCATAAAAAAATCTCAGACATATGGGGTTCAAGGAACTTCTGGGTTGGTAAACACATCTACAAACAAGGAAAGTGTCTCACCCTAAATCCTATGGTATCCTTTATCATATCATTTATTATAAACTAGTAAATGTGATTGTTTCTATGAGATCTGTAAGTTGTTCTAGTAAATAATTGAATCCAAGGGAGGAAGTCACAAGACCCTCTGATTTGTAGCCATTTTGGACAGAAATTGTGAGTAACTTGGGGACCTTCTACTTAAAATTGGCAACTGAACTAGGGAGCAGTCTCTGAACCCTAAACACAAAGGTCTGAGACCTTACACTATCAGGTCTGTGCTAACTCCACGTCAGTGTCGGAAGTGACTGAATGACACCTAGCTGGTGTCACAAAGAACTTCTTGATGTGGAAAACAAAAATCAAAACACAAAAAACCCCATATATCTGGTATAGGAAGTGCTGGGAGTGTGGTAACTGCTTTAAGAGTGAGGAGACAGAAGTGAGTTTTTCTTTTACATCACTTCTCTCTTTCTCCAGTTATTCAAAGCTAACCATTCTTCAAAGTACAAATTCTGGAATCATCTGCTTCATGAAGTATGCCCTGACTACCTTTGGCTATAGGGGAAGAGTGTAGAGTGGGATTGTTTCCGAAGGGCTTACCTGAGGATCAAGTGAGAGCTTTGCTCTGCATCAATAAGACAATTCTGGACCCTTGTAATCACTCTCCTTTTTTTAAATCCCTGAAGCAAGTCCATGTGGGGTTCTATTATTTTCAGTCAAAGCGCTTTGAATGAGGTATGTGGCAAGTACAACATTTAACGATTGTCTTGTACCGTCCTCAATAGTGGTGGGCACAGTGGAAGCACTCAATAAATATTGAGATCTGCTCTGAACAACACAGTAGCCACTCATCACATGAGACATTTGGGTACTGCAATGTGACCAGTACAAACTGAAATGTGCTATACGTGTATAACACACACGCAATTAAAAAAAATAGTGTAAACTATCAATATATCTCTGTATTGATACGTAGTGAAATAATATATAGGGAGTTAAACATTAGAATTATTTTAACATATTTTAACCTTTTTAATGTATCTAGTAGAAAATGTAAAATTACATGTGTTGTTTACATGATTTTACACTAGACAGCACTTATTTAAGATGGTGTTTTTTAAAATCAGGAAGTATGGAAGATTTCTATTTCCCAGAATTTTTGGAGTTTATAGGAAAATTTACAGTTTACCCTATATATTTAGAATGCCTATCTGTACGTAGATATTGGTATTTTAGGGGGTGTCTTCTGAGAGTTTTGTCTGTTTACAACATATGAGCTTAGATCCATTCCTAACTATGTCATTCTTCTCAGATATAAAATTATATCTAAGTTCACAAACATTGGAAAACATCAGAAAATAAAACATCATAGCTCAACCATATATGCTCTACAGCAAATCTTCAGTGATTGAAGGTTTAAGGCAGAAACAGGATTATTTTATTTCATTCTACTTCGATCGCTGAAAAAAATTCATGTATTGGAATGCAAGTCACTTTAATCTTCAAGCTTGAGAACATGATAAAATATTTCTGTTACAAGTCATTTCAAATAACATAGTTTTTTAAGTTTCACATAACTAAGTTTAAAAGTTAAATGCCTGTCAGAAGGCTTAGTATGAAATGACTCAATCTCTGAACACATTAAAAACATAAATATTTTATGAATTTCAGCTGGAAATTTATACTGCGTGCCAAAGAGAATTTATCATCAATACAAGAAGTACTTACTTGATACTCTTGCAGGTTTTCCTGCTAAAAAAAAAAAAAGGAAACAAGTTTTGTTTAACTCAGATAAAATGCAAAGACATTATATGTTGATGGGCCAAATGAAAGTACCTAACATCTTTTGACTTTATTATTTAAGAGTTAATGAAAGAATACAACAATTCCCTGAGAACATGCATCTTTGAATATATTAATCGCTTTTACATGAAATATCAGAAAAGCTGTTAATCACTGTAGATGTCACAACATATTTATGCTTTTTAAAAACTCTTGCTGGGGCACCTGGGTGGCTCAGTGGGTTAAAGCCTCTGCCTTTGCCTCAGGTCCTGATCTCAGGGTCCTGGGATCGAGCCCTGCGTCTGGCTCTCTGCTCAGCAGGGAGCCTGCTTCCCTTCCTCTCTCTCTGCCTGCCTCTCTGCCTACTTGTGACCTCTGTCTGTCAAATAAATAAATAAAATCTTTAAAAACAAAACAAAACAAAAACAAAAACAAAACTCTTACTAAAATCAGCAGGATCTTTTTTTAAATTAAGTGTCTTGGTTCAACTCAAATTATAGTTAACTTGAGTAAAATTACTTTGTGTGATGTAATTAATCTAAATATTTGTTTAAAGTTTCCAAATTCCATAAACTGTATTATTGCGAATTATTTTCCTTTCAAAAGTAATAAGGACGAATAACTAAACCTTAAAAAGCAACATGCAAAATCAGTTTAATTTTTCATAACCTTTTGCCTGTTAATATCAATGAGAAGCCATAATTCTTCAAAGTAGTGGGTTTTTTTACATTAAAGTATATGTATATAGGACAAAAATATAAAGTAAATCCTTTTTTTCTTGGAAAAAAAAAAAGATTGGTAACATCTACTTTCTACTAGCATTAGTCTAACTTTTTTTTTCCATATTGTTGACACATAATGTTACATAAGTTTCAAGTGTATAAGTGAGTTTATACTCACAAATTTATACATTATGCAATGTTCACTACAAGGGTAGCTACCATCCCAACATTAGTCTAATTTAAAGGGCTGGTCTTGAAAATACACATTTTTAAATGCATCTGCATTACATGATTTATTTTGAGACTTACAGAGTTTCTAATATAAACCCAAGAATTACAAATTGACAAAAAATTAATTGGCATTAGTTAATGTCAGTAATTTTTTTTCATTTGAGATATTTATGGTTTCAGTGCTAATACAGTCACATGCCTCATGTATAAAATTACAAAACAACATGTTACTTTTCCTTTAAAAATACTATCATTGGCTAAAAGACAAGAACTTAAAAAAGGAATACAATAAACTTTTATTGAAATATAATAACCATCTTTTGAATGAAAGAATGAATAAGAATGTGCCTGTATTCTCAACTAGCTCAGGGTAGTCTTGTGCTTTCATATATAGTAATTTGTCCTGTGTATTCATAATATGAAAGCCTTGGAAATGATGGACTCCAGATTGGCAAGAAGATACTGTTCATCCAATATCTAAGTCCCTTGTAAAGCCCTCTAGTTATAGTTCGAACAGACCACTCCCTTGGGGACAAAGTTGGGTACATTTACAGTTTACCTTTGGGTTGCTCTGATTAATAGAAAGCTTCTCTCTTATGTGAGCCACAGTGTGATGTGGTAGTGAACTGTGATTGAATGAGTTCGTTAAGTCTTTAGTGTCATACGTGGAACCAAATCCTTTCCCTACCATGTAAACATTCTGAGATGTTAGACTTCTTTCATCACGCTTTAAATTGGGCATCTTTAAATTGGGCACGATAATTGGGCTTGCGCTGAGGAGTAAATTAATTAATTATAGGAAAGTAAGTGCCAATGAGTTTTTTTAAGTAACTGGTATCTTCTCATTCTTCTGGCTAATTATCTTAAAAGATCTTAAGCAATATCTTAAAAGTTAAGAAAATAGAAATAGAAAATCTATGCCCCTATCTGCTCCTACAAATTTGGTTTATTTTTTATTCTAAATTTTATCCTCTAATATTACTGATATTTATATGTCTAAATTACTAATGAATATATGTCTAAATTATATGTCTAGGTATGTCCTGCTATTGCAGGTGTCCATAATACAGTAAACAGAAAGAAGGGACCAGTGAAAAAATAAGCCTCATTTCCCCTTCCCACACTGGAGTTCTGTACATTTAATATGAATGAAAACAATTGTTCAATTATGGCATGTTTACTTAGAGTCTTAAAATTTAAAGCATTTAAATCTTATTACATTTTGAATTAATTAGTTTAAAATTATATCACCCAGACTATAAATTTCAGTTATAACATCCATTTACAAATTTTTGATAGTCAATATCACCAAAAAAGTTCATTCTCATTTTAGGTAAAGGACATCTTCCTGCCATGCACATGCAGGCATTTTCCCTCTACCAACCACTTTTTGTTTAGGTGGAATTAACTTAAAGGGCTAAATTTAGATAATAAAAAATATATTTATGATATCGGCTATATTTATGTAAAACAAAAAATAATTCTCAGCTATACCTGTTTTTACAACTATATCATTTTTGTCCTTATTATGCATACTATGAAAGTCTTTTGTAACAGAGAAATTTATCTTCTGGTATGTACTGGATTAGTTTATTGAATGTTTATGTTGTTAATGTTCCAACTTCTTCACATTTGCTAATTTTTCATTGAAATGTAAACCTCCTGCTAGATTTCCTACCTGTCCACTTCCTCTGCTATTAGCAGAAGTGTATAAATGCTAGACTTCCTTGCTTTTAAAAAATTCAGTGTTAATATTAAGTGCAAACATAATTTAGACACCTCCATACCAACTTAGCATTTGAATATTTACAGAGTTAATTCAAGATTACCTTTAGTCACATTGTGTGATTGAAGACTTTCTTTTCTTGTTGAGACTGTCGATAAGGAAAATGTAAATTAAACTATGAAGTTTTAAAGGGAACTTTCATGAAAATTTTGACTGACTTCAACTAAGATTTGGGAATATGGGAATAATTTAAATATTGTAAATATTTTCTCAGGGTGTTTTAAACAAATTTTCTCTTCTGCTAACACAACAAAAATATATATCAGGAGTAGAGATTGTTTTGTTTGCATAAACAGAGATTAACATGATTGCAGGATTATAATATTTAAGTTAAGGACAATCCATGTACAATGGGTCATTCCAAGTAACTGAATTCAGGGATAAACCAAAAAGACCAAAACAAACAAAAAAAAACAACCTTATTATTAACAATCTTTCTGATATGTCTACAAATGCCTTCCTCTTGATCCAATAGAATATTTCTTTGGGAAGTAAGGCCTTTGTAAATATTTCAGATAACTGCATTATCATATTATATTTTGTAGTTTCCCAAATAAATACACCCAGCATTAAAAACACAAGCCGCTTTGTGATGCTTCTAAACTTGTTGCTCACCAAAGGCACAACACATGAATGCACACTTGCTGGGAATGGCCTGCCATCCACTCGTCCTTCGACATGGCCATTACCACATATCCACTGGCTATTTTCCACATTTCTTCTTTTAATCATACTAGCACTCCTCATGTACACAAATAAAAGTTTTATTTTAAAGTGATATACATAAGCCTTAACTCAACAATTCTGGCCTCAGGGCTTTGCATTATGCTTCTCCATCTTTTAAAAATTACCTTTTTCTTCTTTAAGATGTTTCATTTCTGCTTTTTCTGTAGAGAAAAATAAAAGGTAATTTTGAGTCACATAACATTTATTCATAGGTCTTCCTGAGGTCTGGAATTAAACTTTGTGTAGTCAATATTCACATCAGGCATTATATGAAAAGAATTCTACATTGTTAATTTAGAAATAGCAGAACCTATGTTTTTATTTTCTTTAGATATCTAACAATAAGTGATACCTACACTCTTGCATGGAAAATCCTACAGTGAACTGCATTTCTGATATGTGCTTTAAAATTTCTATCCACATTTTCCAGAATTGTTTTTAAATGATAATAATTATGTATTTTTTATTTCTGTGTTTTTACTGTTAGTTTGGTGTACATGTCTTTAACACTCCATATTCTTTACCTTTACTTTCTTTTTCAGATTTTTCAGTTTTCTTCTTCCCTGGGTGGGGGGAATATAACAACAAGAAATCATCAGTTCAAAAAACATGACTTTCTTGCCCAGTCTTGAAGTAAACAGTTGGAGATGGGACTTAATCCTATAAGTGGAGGGGTTAGGGCTCTGCATTTTCAAGATGTGGCGGAAGAGTATACCTCCTGTGTGTGAGGACATATATATTTTTGTTAAGATTGGTTATTTGGCTTATACTCAGTCGCCAGGATGGCAGAGCCCCCTCCCCTTCTCTCTTTGTCTTTGTTTTTATGTGCTTTGAAGGAAAGCTAGAGCAGACCATGTATTTAATTAAGTGTAAACTAGTAACAACAGGAGAAACATCTACTTTTCAATTGTTTTCTTTCCGAAATGAGAATTAAACTGGTGCTCTGGATGCTCAAAAAGTAAACTATGGGGAAAAAACAATGAGAGTCCCAAAATATCTCGAAGCAAAATGTGGACACACGCTTTTCAAAACAGTTTCAGTTGATTGATGATTTTCTTCAACTGCAGTTATCAGACAAGAGTGAGAAGAAAACCAATACGTAACGAGTAACAACCACGTACGTAGTGGGAATGTGGCCTATATTATCTCATCTAATACCCATAACGAGCCTTTCCGGAAGTCATTTTCTCTGTCCTACAGGTGAAGAAACCAGGAATCTGAGCTGGTTAAGGGATTTTTCCCAAATGTAACACAGTCAGACAGAGACTCAAATTTACATACAGATCTGTTCCCACAGATCTGTGTTACCTCCTTTGGGAAAGTTAATATTTACCTGATTCTGTGACTTCTGATGTTTCCTCTTTCGGAGAAAAAGAAAAAATACAGTAGAAAAAGAAAAGGAAAGAATAGTTTTATATTTCAGTAGCAGACAATTGAGTTTTATCTCAAGGTATTTCCTATTAAATGCCACTAATAATGACAGTAAACACATATGCTCAAAATGGCAGAGAAATGCACTAATAATATCTCTGAAAACTGTAACTAGAAATCTATTTTGAAGTTAGAACTACTCTACATACCAATCTAAAACATTCTACGCCCGTACAGTAGAATTAATCAGTTTGAAGTCCTTCAGTTGGTTTTCTTAATTACAAATAACAAATTATAAATCTTCACAGACTTTTAACTTGATCTTCATATATGCATGCATGCAATCATTCATTGAATATTTATAAAGCAGCTTCGTGTATAAGACTTTACACTAAATGCAATGGGTGGGGTTGTCGGATGAGGCTGAAAAATACCACAGAAATAAACTCAACTCACAGTGACTACTGTCAGAGTAGTGAGACAAGATATAAAATGCTACTTATCTTTAGTCTATGATAATACAAAACCAGCCTCACTTTTTGTTCTTTTAGTTAATGCATACACCAACGATATTTTAAAATATAACATGGCAGGTTTTTAAAAATATATTCTTTCTCACAGTTCAGTTCAAGTGAGAACGTTTCTATAAACCTGATCCATTTAATTATCAGTCTTCTGTAACTTCTCTGGAAGCTATATCCAAAATTCAAGAAAAATTGATTAAAATATTTTATAATAATGAAGATGAAAAATGAATAACGTTTCATAAACAGAACAGTATTTACAAAAGATTATGGTGTTACATCATGTTAGCATTGTAGCTTTGACTTTCAACCCTTAATTTTTGCAATACTTTTCATATCCATAGCAATAATAAAAACTAAATGTACTACAGATTTTCTCCAGCCCGAGGGAAACGTTTAATATTTTAACATCAAATTCAATTAGAAGAAAATTGTAGCTGCATTTGTAAGGAATCAGTCATGATGCTCTTAAGAAACCAGGTTATTCCTTGGCATTTAAAAATCTTAGATACAACTCTAGATATACTTTTGTTTGAAATGCACATATTTTTACTCCAGGTTAAAGTCTGGGTCATAATTTAACCATATTAAACAATAATTTCATTTTTATGAAATTACATAAAACTTCAGAAATTTTCAAAAACTGTTGCATTCATATTACTGCTTGGAATGTCAAAATAAAACAGAGATTCTGAAATACTAAAAACAACTTACCTTTAGGCTTTGAAAAAGTAAGATAATAAAAGACTAATGTGCTAAGATTCAATAATCAGAGACAGGTATTATGTGTTCTGAATTTTTCTTAACCTAGTAGTGACTATTAGAGGACTCTCCATACTATGTTTACTCAATACATCTTAACAAATAGAAGTACATAAAAGAGAGATGAAACCACTTTTTCCACACAGGCATTAGTTATCTTGGTAAATATATTAATTACACAGGCGTGAAAGCAGGAAACATTCTTGGCATTCCCTCATATATCCTGGTACAGTGTAATATCTCTAATAGGTGCTCAATAAAGACATGTTCAGGGATCAATGAATACAATACACACAGTATTCTTTGTCAATCAGAATCATTTACATAGGTAATGGCATACTGGCTATTGCATTAATGAACATACTTTTTTTTGGCTGCATATACAATGTAAAGATATAAAATTAAAGTAACTAAATAGCAAATTCTTAAAATTTTAAAGTAGTACACTTACTTGAAGTTGGTTTAGGTTTGTCTAAAAAGTAAAGAAGAAAAGAAAACCAGCAATCATTTTCTACCTATAAGTAAAATACCAGCCCTTTATATTTGTATTTCTGTATGTTTGAGTTAAAATAGGAATAGGCTAAACATATTGAAATGATCAATAGAAAATGCATTTTGAATAATTTTAAAGTTATATTCCTAATGAATTCCCTATAGAAGAAATTATACAGCTTTTGAATATAAAATCTTCTTAGTCTCTTTATCCCTATGAAACCTTATCTCTGATTTGATGCAATATGAATGCTCACAATAATTTGAATGCCTTATTATTTCTGATAACATAAAATGCATATTCTGGCATCATCTTTTTAGAGTACATGTTAATATTAATATTAATTATTTAAGTCTCCCAATCCAGCATTTTAAATGAAGAAGCTGATTTTATAAAATCTCAGGAAGAATGGGGGCACCAGTGTGGGTCAGTGGGTTAGGTGTCTCAGTAGGTTAGGCATCAGATTCTTGGTTTTGGCTCAGTTCATGATCCCGTGTTCCTGAGATCTGGTTCTGCACTCAGTGGGGAATCTGCTTCTCTCATCTCCCTTTGACCCTCCCCCTGCTTGCATGCTCTCTCTCTCTCAAATAAATCTTTAAAAAAAATCCTTTTTAAATAAATGAGATAAAATCTCAGGAAGAATAAATGAGTGGTAGGTGAAAAACACAAAACTATATCATCTAAGTATATGATCTCTTTATCTGATATTCTTTTTCTTCTGAAATTATTAACTAAAAACATTGATTATGTAGTCATACACCTACAGACCCATTTATTCATAAAAAATGACAACATATGGTCATGATTGTGAAGAATTCAAGTCATTCAAAATTGTGTCAGCTAATTCTAATTCATTAACTGTGGCAATATAAATGAATCCAACTTATATCAGAGAACAATTAGAAATATCTATAAAAATTACACTGGACACACCACTTCACTAAAAAATTTTACTTTAAAAAATTTTACTCCAAAAATAAATTCACAAAACTAGATTGGTAGACATATTTATTATTGAATATCATTACAAAAGCTTGTTAGACAACTTAAACACGCCAATCAGAGATTAGTTAAGTAATTTGTACAATTTTATAATAGAATACTATTAATGTAGAAATTCTTCATGTGTTGAGATTAAACAATATTCAAAATATATTAGGGACAAGGTAATTTACAGTATTTATACAAATCTTTGTGTAAATAAAAGTGGGGAAATATATGTTTATTTGTGTGTGTATATATATGTATATATGCTGTGTGTGTGTGTGTGTGTGTGTGTGTGTGTGTATATATATAGCTAAAATGAGATGATAAGAAATAACAGCAATTACCTATTGGATATTTTGGGAATGGGAACTGGTAGAATAGAAAAAGAGAGAGGAGAAGGAGGAATATTTTCACAACCTCCTATAGTATATGCCTTAGTGTTTGAACCATCACAACTATCATATTTTTTAAAAGTCAAATAGCAAGGGTGCCTGGGTGGCTCATTTGTTAAGCATCTGCCTTCAGCTCAGGTCATGATCCCAGAGTCCTGGGATCGAGCCCCACATCAGGATCCCTGCTCAGCAGTAAACCTCTTTCTCCCTCTCCCATTCCCCTGGCTTGTATTCCCTCTCTCACTTTCTCTCTCTCTGTCAAATAAATAAATAAAATCTTTTTTAAAAAAAATCAAATAGTGATTGGTGCTTGGGTGGGTCAGTTGGTTACTCATCTGCCTTCAGCTCAGGGCATGATCCCAGCATCCTAGGATCGAGCACCATTTTGGGCTCCCTGCTCACTAGGGAGTCTGCTACTTGCTCTCCCTCTGCCTCTCCCCTTGCTTGAGCTCTCTTTTCAAATAAATAAATAAAATCTTTTTAAAAATCGAATAGCAATTTTTTAAAGAATTAAGCTAACATTTTTCTATTTTATATTTAAGAAAAGATATCAAGTTGAAATTCATAATTAGTTTTCAGTAAAATGGAATTTGTGTAATTTGGCAAGATATTTTACAATACTACAGTGAATCAACTCAATCAGTATGATGAATGATATTAATATTGACAACAGTGAAAGGGGTTTGTTAATCATGAAAGCAATACTATTTCTTTAATACTGCTATATTATAACCATAAGAGACTCTTAACTACAGAGAACAAACTGAGGGTTGTTGGCAGAGAGGTGGGTGGGGGGGATGGGCTAAATGGGTGATGAGCCCGGCCCTTGTGATGAGCACTGGGTATTGTATGTAAGTGAGGAGTCGCTGAATTCTACTCCTGAAACAAATATTACTATATATGCTCACTAACTACAATTTGGATAAAAACTCAAAACAAAACAAAACAAAAATACTGCTGTATTATAATAGTATGTTTGGCAATCCTATATATGTTGGTTATAATATTTAGCACAATGTTTGATTGTCAACAATAACATGACCCTTATGTCAGATAAACTAGATTTTACTTGAAAACCACAAGACTAAACAGTACTAGAAATAAGATGAAAAGCGCTTATATGTTTTAATTTTTACTTTAATAAAAATAGTGAATTAAGACAGAATATAAAAGCACCTGTTTTTGTAGATGGAGATTCTTTTTCTTGGTGTTCACCTTTTTCTAGAAAGAGAAATTAAAATTAATTGGCAATCTGTGGATTGTGTAGCAAGCATTTCTTATTTATGTCTTTGCAAGTGATCGTCAGTTTCTGAGGGAAGCATGCCCTCAAAGTCATTTGCATGTTAGAACACAGAAAGAACATTGCCATAGAAACGCATTATAAACATGGTTAAGTTCATCCTCAGGGTAACCTGTAAGACAGTACATAAGGTTCTAGCCCATGTGGTGTAAGAAGAGGATAGAATATGACAAAGAGGAGAAAAAAGAGGAATTTTCTTTCTCTTCCAAAGGTAGAGTCATTCCTTGAGGATACTTTTAAAAAAATGACATTCGCCTTTGGCATCTTACAAGTCCCCCTTTTTACCCTTCTGATTCCTTCTAGCTCCTTTCCTGCCAGGTCAGAAGCAATCTGTGCTGGACACTAGTTTCTTGTTGAAAATTTAACCTGAACCAGCCCTATATCAGAAAGTATCACATTTTGTGTTTTCATTTTCCTGGACCACCCTCTCTTTCCAGATGAATCTCAACTAGAGTTGAGTCTAGAAAGGGTCAAATGGAATCAAATGTGTAATTGATACTCCTCTTAGCCCTCTGAAAAATACTTGAAATAAAAATAAGAGAGCTCTGTCTTTCATTAAGAGTGGAATTTCAGATGGAGCCATTATAGGCTAGGACGTATGTTGAGAATTGTCGGAAATAGAGCCGATCACTGCCAAGGATTAGTTCTTTCTAATCATCCCTGGGGTTAGTCCTCCTGAGCTATTATTGATGTTTACCTGTCCTTTTCTTCCATCACTCCTGAATTTGGAGATTCTAAAAGTACTACTATTTTCCCCCAACATCATGCATCAACAGTGAAGTAGGTGGGAAGATGCAGGACCTATGTTGTCATAAGACTAATCTGGATATTTATAAATTATCCAGCATGTAAGAATAAAACTTTCATAAACTCAATTTGCATAAATGTTAATATTAAATAAGCATGCAAAACAAAATAAAATTGAAAAGCTGATATTCAACTTTTTAAACTGGCATAATAATAGCACTACAAAAGTATAATTATTACAATAACAATAATAATATCAAATCCATCTTTAAAACACATGCAATTGGTTCTAGAATGTGAATATATTGTATTAGGCTCCATACATTTGCACCTTCTCTCTTGAAACCACTTATATGGTCTCCTAACTAATCTCACCAAATTCATCTTTGGGCTGTGTCAATCCATTTTTCCTGTAGGATCCAGGGAATATTTGACCAACATGCTTTCACTGTAGTTGTGTTTCATAAATACACAGCAGTGGAGGACCAACATCACAATCTGGACACAATTTTGGACTTAATTACTACCAGTGTGACAGTGAACCCATGTTTATGTCTTTCTGAGCCCAATAGTCAGCTTTTAAACTCTCTGCCACTGTAATCTCTGAATCATTCCTGAATAGTAAAATGGATGACCTTTTCACATTCATACTCATGGAGAAGTCCATGATTTTCAGGAAAAAATGGCAATATGATTACAATCTCATGGATTTCTAACTACCGAAGTCTACCTACAATACAATTAATGCTACTTAAATAAACCAAAAACAATATGTGGTTCATAACACTGATGATTGAAATGATCATTTCATTTTCCTTTGTTATTCATTATGAGTGTTTGAGAGCTAGCTGGTTCACTCTAACCTCTCAGTGGTATTTTATAGTCTAGATGGAGTCACTCTTTTAGTAATAGTTACATAGTGATACAACTTCCAAAGATTTCTTCTGTATAACTAGAGCAAAGTATTAATTAGTAGTGAAATGCAAAGATGTCAAGTCAAAGCCATAGCAAAACATTATTTTTTCATCTATACAGGTATTTTAGATTAAGGCAACACTAAAATCAGCAATTAAAGAAAAAAAACAAGCAAATTGTTAAAGCTGAAGTAGCCAAGCCAAGCTTTTCAGACTTTATTCTTTTCATCTCTTACTTGCTGGTTTGGGCTTGACTGTGGGTAATGGAGAAAAGTAAATGGCACATGGATGAGTGCAAACCATTGAAAAAAAAAAAACTCTTTAGCTTCTGTATTTATTTCTTCTTTGCTTTATGTTCTCTTCTTACATTAAGCTTAAATTAAGCTTATTCCATTCTCTCTGAGCACTATTATTTCACTCTCATCAAATACATCAATCACACTGCTTTCTGAAAAATTATGACACACAAAAGGTATGCAAAATTTAAAACAATCTGTATATTGGCACACAAATACATTGGGCTAGCTTCTTGATAATCCCCAAATGCCCATATAACAAATGAGATCCTCAGTGAGCCATATTAACACCTTAGGGTGCAAATTAGAGGAATGGTGAAATTATGAGCTTTGATAATGGCTTTAATAGAGTACAAGGAACATGTCAGGTGATGTGTAAATGACCTTATAAGGTTTCTTTCTTTCCCGTTTGTTAATAGTCTATAATTTTATAAATAATTAGTTCTTTCCTGAATTCTATTATATTTCCTCCGAGAAACTGTATTTAAATCCTGATTAGCATGATTATTTTAGTTAAAATGAAGAAATTACTTCATAGACTTTTTTCTTTTGAAATGATTTTTTAAAAAAGGAATGGGACTCCATAAACTGCCAGTTACCCAGGTGGATAGAATTTCCACCTTGGAATTCAATGGAAGAGATTTGGTGGTTTAGGATGTCAGTTGAGATGACATCCATTCATCCCTATAAGAAAGAACTTCAGAATGGTAAGTGTGTGTGCATTACTTTTTTCTTCTCATATAAAATAGTGAGAGACTGTTTTAAATATTATATGTTCTGTACATTCATACAACCACATAACTATCTGTAGAACCCTCATTAAAGGATATTATTCTATCTAATGCATGAAGAACAAATTTCATAATTTCAGATTCTTGTGATTTTACTATTTGAGGAAAGGTGGTTTTAAAATAAGATTAAACACCTAGCAGTATATGATTATCAATGTATTACTTGGATTACCTCACAAGTTATGTGTAAGTTTAGATCAATCACAAATAATTGAATTACATCATGCTAGTACTCCACTGTTAATTTTATTCACTATATTTTTCAGCTATTTACAAGAATTCACAATCTTAGAATTTATGGCACTAAAACTTACACACTTCAGTGATGATGATGATGATGGTGGTGGTGGTGGTGGTGGTGTGTGTGTGTGTGTGTGTGTGTGTACCCACATAACATAAAACTGATACACAGAAGGAAAAGATGAAATATCTTATTTACCTGTTTTTTCTATTGTGGTAGCTTTTACCTGCTTGACAACTTTTTCTTCTGTGATAGGAAAAAATGTTAACACAAGTAGAAAATTTAAATGCCTCGGTATAAAACAGTGACATATGTCAACTTTGATATTTTGTTTTCTCTTTGAAATAATACCGATCCTGAGAAAAACTTAGCTGTGTTTTGTTTTGTTTTTTCCAGTAAAGCAGCAAGTGATATCTTCTATTCAAATTGGATGGAGCACAAAGAAAACGTGTCCAGCTGCAGACATTCTTGGCAGCTATCCTTCATAAAAGTTTTCCTAATTGGAATTATCCCCTGTTCTGCCAATACATACGCTACCCCTTGCTTTCCCTGTTTTTCACTGTATTTATCTACACAGGGGTTGTTTTATAAAACAATAATCCTTTTTTAATAATCGAATTTGAACAGGAAGAAGCAATTTATAAAAAAAAATTTTCCTGGGCAAGAATCCTCCCTGGGAACCCAGGGTTAGCTTAGTGACCCAAGTTTTATAATACAAAGCTGGGGAAAGGCAAAAGGGATATATTTATGGGATGTCTTCTGTCCTCTATGCCTTTATAGATGTAGTCAAAGAGATTTGGGTCGGGGGAGGAGTCAAGATGGCGGAGAAGTAGCAAGCTGAGACTACTTCAGGTAGCGGGAGATCAGCTAGATAGCTTATCTAAAGATTGCAAACACCTACAAATCCAACGGGAGATCGAAGAGAAGAAAAACAGCAACTCTAGAAACAGAAAATCAACCACATTCTGAAAGGTAGGACTGGCGGAGAAGTGAATCCAAAGCTACGGGAAGATAGACCGTGGGGGGAGGGGCCAGCTCCCGGCAAGCGGC
>NW_019154101.1:18040574-18110369 GCF_002288905.1 Enhydra lutris kenyoni
GGGGGTTGGGGGGGTGGGATTATGGACATTGGGGAGGGTATGTGCTATGGTGAGTGCTGTGAAGTGTGTAAACCTGGCGATTCACAGACCTGTACCCCTGGGGATAAAAAGATATTATATGTTTATAAAAAATAAAATAAAAAAAGAGATTTGGGTCAACGTAGAGAGATTATTGCAGTGATCCTATGTAAAATTAAACTTCAAAAATTCAGCAGTGTGAGTGAGTCAATGAGAACGTTTCCCTGGGAAGCAGAATTTAGAGTATGAATATTACCACTAAAATAAAAGAAAGGTGTGCCCGGAGGACAGTGTGCTTGCTGTGCTCTCAAGACTGAACTCTCTCACTCCCTGCATTTCAGCTCAAAATGACTGACACTTGGGACAGTCAGGAAAGTAACAGAGTTTTATTATTCATTCAATGAGGAAGTTCTAAAAGTTCTTTCTAAGATTCTGCTTATGTCAATGGAGACAGCTATTCCTGGCTCTTCATACTCCAGGTCTGCTTTTTCTATTCCTATTGGTGTCTCCTATACTTTAAAGCATAGGGAAATGAATCAAATGGACTCAAACCCATTTTAAGCAGTTTTTCTACAGCAAAAATTTTGAAAGTGTAATAAGATATGCTTAGAGAACGTACTTCTCTTTTTTAAAAGATTTTTATTTATTTGACAGCGAGAGAGAGAGAGAGAGAGAGAGCAAGAAAGGGAACACAAGCAGGGGGAGTGCAGAGGGAGAAGCGGACTCCCCACTGAGCAGAGACTAATGCAGGGCTCAATCCCAGAACCTTGCAACCATGACCTGAACTGAAGGCAGACACTTAATGACTGAGCCTCCTAGGTGCCCTGAAAGTATGTTTTTAACTTATTAAAGATTCTAACTTAACCACATTCATAACTTTGGGTAAATAATTCAGCCTGGAATGAAGGACAATTTTCTGTAGAATAACTTAGGCTTGGGACTGCTTCCAAATTAAACTCATATTTAATTAGCATAAACAAAAAATTAGAAGTTTTTATTCTTAAATAAAAAACAATTTGTAAATTTGTCTTGGTAAGTTCTGTATGTCTTTTTATGAATGCAACACACTGACTTACCTCTACTATCTTCAAAATATAATTATGACCAGGAATGAAAACCAAAGAAAATGAGGCAAAGATGGAAGAAGGAAGGGGGAAAGGAAGCAGGGAGAAATATTGATTTCTTTTTCGTGGGGTTTTTGGAATCCAAGATGATCATGCTTACATGAGCCATTCTGGATTACAAGTTTCCCAAGGATGTCTTGCTTCAAACAGGAGAGAACAAAACAAAGTGTAGAACCCATTCATTCACCTGAGTGCTGGTGGTGATGGTTTTCGTGCTAAGCTAAATCTCTGATGGGAAGGGATAGACTAGCTGTCTAGTTACACCTGACAGGTCAAGTCCTCAGTTAAAACACATTGTGAAGATGACTAAAATTGGAGATGTTCTAGAAGTTGGATGACTTAAGACACAGATCATCCCTGAAAACTTTAGGTTACACATTAAGCTCTTCATCCTGTTGAAACTGGAACAAAGAGAAACAATTTGGATACCACCTGCATAATACCTGGTTTTGCATGAGAAACAGTCTTTTCTGGTTTTGCTATGTCTTGTTCTGAAAACAATAATAAAAAAAACTTTTCAGATGTTTAGAAGCTTTGTAAGTTAACGTATGGTGATTTTTTTTTTCTGTTTCATAGGCTAGTTATTTATTAAGCAGAAAATAACAGACAGATTTCAACAAATGTGTCCATGGAGAAAAACTCTTTCTAAATTTTCATGTCATTTTAATTTGTATGAAAAAACCTGAAGGTTTCAGTTGCATGAAACAATATACCAAGAATTCTTATTTACATTTAAGCACTTATAATTCCAAAGCATAGGCTGTAATAAAGCATAAATGCCAAAGTAGAGATAGCAAATATACATTACTGAAAATATTTAAAATTTTCTTGTGAAGATTTATTTTGACAAGATGAAATTAATATATAGATACTATGTATTTGAGTTTTTTTTTTCAGATGAAGTTCAAAAGGAAACATTATGAAAAAAAATAAACTCAATCAAATTACACGCAAAATTGTGGTATTTTATAATAACAACTAAAAGTTTTAAATGGCATTAGGCCTAAGTAGAAGTTTTAATTGGTGTGCGGCTTCTGGTTTTAAAAAAATGTAAGGAAAATGCAAAATGTTTCCACCTGGTAACATTTATCTGCAGGGAAAAAAAAAAAACTCGACAAAAACCAAAAAACAACCAAAAAAAAAAAAAACCCAAAAATAAAAAAAAGGAAGTCAGGAAAATAAATCATTAGGTAGTTCTTAGGGAGTGTCTGGCTGACTCAGTCCAAAGAGTATGACTCTTGGTTTCTGGGTCATGATTTTGAGCCTCATGTTGGGTGTAGACATTATTTAAATAAATAAATAATTTAAAAAATAAATAAAATTAAAAAAAATAAGACAATAGGCATTTATAAGCCTTGATACATTAAAAATATGTTATTTATAAGAGCAACTAGAATCTAGCTTATGATCAGTTGCTAGGTATGCTTTGGTGAGAATTAAAGGAGCAAGATAGTATGGTACATATACCTTAACTTAGATTCTTGAATTTGTTGATATTGAGGAATTCTGCTGTGTAATTTTTTATAGTGAAGAAATAGTTTCCATAGAGCCTGAGGGTTTTTTTTAACTTGCCTCAGGTCAGTAGCTGGTTGGTACCAGAGCGAGGACTTAAACATTAAATAGCAATGTAAACTTGGAAAGATCATCCTGATTTTAGCTCAATGTTACCTCTTAATAAAATGATTGTTAGTCTGGAACAATATTTTAGTGGGAGTTTTGAGTAAATCAGACATGGGCAGAATCCTAGCTCCAACATTTATTAGCTTGAAAATCTTGGAAAAATAACTTATTTTCTGAAATTAGTCTATTGAACAGTTTCCACAGACATTAAATATGAATAGTAATTGTCCTATTGCATGTCTCTCATAATGGTATATTAGAAATAAAAATAGATAGTATGCTATGTCTAAACTCATAATAGATGCTTAGTAAGTTCTTGTCATTTTTCTCTTCAAATCCCAGTAGCCTATGATTCTGTGATTTTATAATTCTGCTATGTCATTGGAAATAAGTCTACAAATTAAATATGATCACACTAGGGTTTTAAGGACTCCAAGAGATGTCTCCTGAAACCTAGAGTGTGTGCTGCAGTCCATTAAAAAATATATTCTAGATGTTCTCACTTACAGAATATCCCCGTTCTCAGCTAATCCAGTCCTATAAAAGCATATTGAGCTGCAAAGTAGGAAAAATAATGAGGCTCTGGGAGACTGTAAATCTCCAGTGGTGAGTGGTAAGCCTTTTTTAGTTCCAAAACTAAGGCAATATCAGTTCTGTATCTATTTGAGAATAAAAAATATTTTTACCTGATTTTGCTTCCTTTTTAACTTGTGACTCTAAAGGGAAAACAAAAAGCAGAAATTTCATAATCTGGAAAAATAAACTAAAGCATAAACTCATTTCTGGAAATCATATTATTTTGCTTACCATAATTAAAAAGGCAGAATTTTACTAAAAATTATTTCAGTTTCCTGCTGGTTTGTTAGTGCTGGTCTATTAAACACGCAGTAATTAATTTCATGCAATGTACTTATCTGCCATTAAGCTGTTTCTACTGCTAATTGATTTTAAGTTGAATTTTCTATGTTTCCTTAAGACAATTATTGTGGAGTATAGTTTCAGTGTCAATGTAAATGATTTGATGGCAAGAATAAGAAGAGTAACTTTGAAATATATTTCAGCGAGTACTCATATGAGTTAGAAATTTAGACACAGAGTGTTATGGCTTGAATTGTATCCCACAAAAAGCTATGTCGAATTCCTTACTTGACGTACCTCAGAACATGATCTTTTTTGGAAATAGGGTTGTTGCAGATGTGATTAATTAAGGTGAGACAAGGTAAGAGCAGGTCCTTAATTAAGGACCCTTAATGGGTCGTTAATTAATCCAATCTGGCTGGTGTCCTTATAAGGACAGGAAAAGATAGAAATAGAAATACAGAGGGAGAAGAAGCCTATGCGACGATGGAGATAGAGCTTGGGGTGATGGATCTACAAGCCAACAAACTTCAAGGATCACTCACAAACACCAGAAGCGAGAAGAAACTGGGGAAGATTCTCTTCCATGTGTTTCAAAAGGACCATGGCTCTGCTGACAATGTGACTTTGGGCTTTGAGTCTCTAGAACTGTGTGAGAGTAAATGTCTGTTGTTTTCAGCTATCCAGTTTGTGGCACTTTATTCCAGCTACCCAGGGAAACTAATAGATTTGATACCAAGAGATGAGGTGCTACTGTAACAAATACACATGCATGCAAAAGTGCCTTTGGAATTGGCTGATGAGTAGAGGCTGGAATATTTTTGAGACACTTGATAGAGAAACAAACAAGCAAACTCTACACTGCCTTGAAAAGGATACTGGCAGCAATATTGACAAAGTCTATTCGGTTGAGAACTTAAGAAAGTATTAAGGAGAACTATAAAGAAAGTTTCTGACAATTTAGAAAATATATATACCCTCATCAAATACATATATCAACAAATCGTTGCTGGAAATAAGAATGTTAAATGTGCTTCTGGTGAGGTCTCAGAAGGAAATGGGGAACATGTTATTGGGTCGTGTGGGGGTGATTTTTGTTATAAAGTAGCAAATAACTAGGTTGAATTGTGTTCCTCAGTTGGGTGACAGTGGAAACATGACACATAGGGTCAATGAAGTTGAAACTAGCAGAAGGCTTTGAAACTTGTTTTTCAAAGAATGATTTCTTCTAGTTAGCTATTATGTTTTTCAGACTCCACTAACAAATCCACTAGCTGTCTGAATAGAGGCCTGGACTCAAGGTCAACTGATAAGTTTCCAGCCTATGAATAAGCAAGGCTCTGAACTTCTTCCTGAGATAACAAGCCTAAGACTCCATCCAGGTTATACCAGCACTCAGAGCTTGCCCACAGTTCTTTTTCCTCATCCTAAGAAGACCTCCTAATATCAAAGGCTGAACTTTGCCTTGTTCTGGTAGTTGTCTCCACCCCAAAGTGAACATGAGATGGACGCTACATATATGTTTGCTCAGTGCATATGCTCCAGCTTCCCTCATGAATAATCATAACTTTCCCCATCCTCTTCATCAATATGTATGTAATCTACCATCCTGAATTTCCCCTTTAAAACCCCCTGCTTCTTAACTAGGAAACTGGGAGATGGTCTTTGGACCTCAGTCTACCATCTCTCCAGCCCCTTGAATAAAGCAAACTTTCCTTTGCAACCAACATTTTTTTCTGGAGTATTGGCTTTCAAGTTGTGAGCGCTGAACTTGGGTTTCAATAAGAGAAGGTAGAATTTTTAAGTGAAGAACATGGATATTTAGCCAAAGAAATTTCCAAGTAAAGTGTGGAAGGTGCAGCCTGATTTTTCCTTGCTGCTTATCATAAAATGTGAAAGGGAAAATAAATTTAGGAGTGAACTGTTAAGCAAAAGGAATAAGTACTTGATGATTTGGAAAATTCTCCACCTATCCAGACATGCATCCCAGACACAGGACCAAGAGAGTGGCTGGACAAACTTGCAGATCCAATCTGCCACCTCAGCAGAAGGCAGGAATGGAGATGTAGTTGATGAGGAAGGATCTGTGGAGGACCCTCCTGTCCAATGGCTTGGATCATCCTGAATTGAATGTAGAACTGATCATGTTTTTGAGAATTCCATACAAGTAAAAACAATGCTGCCTGACAGAAACAAAATGAAGGAATAACAAGTCTTAAGAGCAGAGTCACAGATTCAAAAACCTGGGTTGATGGGAACTCCTTGGGCAGAGAGGGCAGGGCTGCCACCCAGGTGAGCTAGAAAGGCATACCCATCCCACTACCAGGCCCAGAAGACCGTGTATTCAGCCAAAGAGGATATCCTCAGGTCCTGACATCTAATGGAATTTTCCCTGCTATGTTTTGGATTTACTTGGGATCCATAACCCCTTCTTTTCCTTTCTTTTTTTTTTTTTTTCTTCCCCTTTTGAAATAGGAATGTCTGTCCTAGCCTGACCCATTGTTTTATTTTGGAAGCAGATATTTGTTTTCTGATTTTGCAGATGGAGAGGAATTTTCTGCAAGAAGAATCATACCCTGGGTTTCACCCAAAAATGTTTAAGATAATGAGATTTGGGACTTTGAATTGATGAACTGTTGGACTTAGTTGTTGCTAAAATGGTTATGACTTCAAGGGATGTTGGAATGAGCTGTATGTATGTGAAGGACATGCATTTGAGGGGGACCAGAGGATAGGCCTTTACGGGTTGAATTGTGTCCTCCCAAAAGGTAGGCTGAAATCCCAACGCCAGTACCTCAAAATGTGACTTGATTGGGAAATAGGGTCTTTATAGGTATAATTAGTTAAGATGTAGTTATATGGGAGTAGGCTGGGTCCTTAATCTAAAATGACTGGTGTTCTTACAACAAGAGGAGAAAAGACACAGCTAAAGACACAAAGAAGAAGATGTCCATGGAATGATAGAGGCTGAGATTGGAACAATACAATTTCAGGCCAAGGAACCCCAAGAATTGCTCGCAAAGACCAGAAGCCAGAGGAGGCAGGGAAGGGTTCTCCTTCACAAGTTCAAGGGAATAATGGCCCTGCTGACACCTTGGTTTCAGACTTCTCCCTTCTAGAACTGTTAGAGAGTACATTTCTGCTGTACTGTAATAATCAATTTTCTGGTATTTTATTTTTTTAGAACAGCCCTATAACACTAATAGTTGGGAAACACGAACCAAAGTTTTAACTGTTTTGAGAATCAGATTACTCCATGTTCTTTTAAAGAAAAGTTTCTACTGCATACTGTAGCCCTCAAAAATATTTGTCTCATTCAGGAGCTCCCAAAAAACCAGAAAAACAAGAGGAGTTGTTTTTCTGACAGGATTTTGTGTCCTACAGGAATCAGCAAAACTAAGGGGTTCTGTGGGACTCAATTCAATTAGTCAATTGCTTCTTCTGAACCAGATCAAATTCTCTCAGCAGTTTCTCCTTTGTGAGTAGAATTTTTTCTAGGAAAAGGTGGTATAGATAAATATTACGTTCATCTTATTTTAAAGAGTTGACAAAGGATAATATTTTTATATAATATTTGCACTAGGACACAACATTAACAAAGAGGTAATATGCTACTCAGTATAAATGTGGAATGCAAGTATGAATCTATACATAAAATATACATACCTGGTTTCTCTTCCTTTTTTACTTGTGGCTCTAAAAATATAGGTGAACATTAATAATGATGATTATATAAAGATATTATTTCTGTACTCATGCATATTTCTTTTTACATATTATTCATTGTTTTTTAATCTGCCACATTTTCTTTTTTATAAATGCAGTAAATTGATACAAACAGACAAATAAAGTTTCTCATTATCAATCACAGTAAGAATTATTTTGAGATAAAATGAAAATGTTAATTAAGAATTTTATGAGAACTTAACAAAAGGTATTGTTTTATACCTTCGGTGAACAAAGGTTGAAGGAAAATTTTAGCACAGCATGTTCTCAGAAACACAAAGGATATTAGACATACAAAAGGTATTAGAAATATGAGGATTTAAAGTACATTGTCTACACAAAATAGTTAAGCTTTTGGCTTTAAGCAAAATACTCAACTATGAAATCAGGGGATAAGTAAAAGCATGCATTTAAGATTTATTTTATTTATTTATTTTTTGGCATGCACATAACATACGTGGAGTCCTAGGCTTGACTTCTTTGCCTAGAAAAAGTTTTAAAATGATTAAAGATCAGGTCAGTAAATTGTTATTGAATTGACATTGAATATGATAGAATATTATGTATTTGAAAATCAAAATAAAATAAACTCCAACTACTTTTCTTTATTTAAATTCTACAGGAATGTAATTTAATGTTTACACAAAATCACTAATTAAAAAAATCATTTTTTTTTAAAGATTTTATTTATTTATTTGTCAGAGAGAGAGAGGGAGAGAGAGCAAGCACAGGCAGACAGAATGGCAGGCAGAGGCAGAGGGAGAAGCAGGCACCCTGATGAGCAAGGAGCCCGATGTGGGACTCGATCCCAGGACGCTGGGATCACGACCCGAGCCGAAGGCAGCTGCTTAACCAACTGAGCCACCCAGGCGTCCCTAAAAAAATCATTTTTGAATAATAAAACTCTTAGTTTAATTTTATTGCACCATTAAAAATAATTTGCTTGCAAACTCTTGGGTGTGCAATGTTAACTTTTAAATCTAATATTAAAATAGAACACATAATTTTATTTTGAAAAATTACTTCTAATCCTTTAATATTGAAGATAAAAAAAATATAAGACATACTATTTTCTTTTCCATTAATATTATTAATGTTATCGGTCCCAGTATAATATACTAAAAATGAATGCTACTGAATTTGAAACTCCAGATGACTAGAAATATATGCTTTTATTGCTTGTTGGATCCCTAGTAAGGATTGGCAGATTTTTTATGAAAGACCAGATAGGGACGCCTGGGTGGCTCAGTGGGTTAAGCCTCTACCTTCGGCTCAGGTTATGATCTCAGGGTCCTAGGATGGAGCCCCACATGGGGCTCTCTGCTCAGCAGGGAGCCTGCCTCCTCCTCCCCCTCTGCCTGCCTCTCTGCCTACTTGTGATTTCTCTCTCTGTCAAATAAATAAATAAATAAAATCTTAAAAAAAAAAAAAAAAGACCAGATAGTGTATATTTTTAACTTTAGGCCATGTGATTTCTTTCACAACTATTCAGCTCTGCTGCTGTAACACAGAAGCAACCATCAATAATATGTAAATGAATAGGCATAGCTGTGTTCCGATAAAAATTTATTTACAGAAAAGATTGGTGGTCAGTCTGTAAGCTGTTGTTTGTCAACCTCTGCCATCTCCATAGTCAGTTTTAATTTTCCTTATTTTTTTATCTCAACAAAGATTTCAACAGTAAACAAAAGCATCTTCCATCTATATTCCTTTATAAATATCATCCAGTACCTTTCCAGCATTGTTCAACTCAGTTTTTTGGAAATGTCATCTTTATTTGCTTTTTCTACTTCCTGACCCCCATTTAATTAATCACGAAAATCTAGCTTCAATTTCCAGCATTTTATTTATCAGGTCTCTCTAGTCATCAGTTCTGCCCCCACCCCAACCGCCCCACTTACCAATACCAATAGATAAACTAACTTCATCAATCACTTTTTCCTTTTTAAATTCCTATTCACTTGACTTATTCTGATTAGTCCTCACACTTAAAACTATAGAAAGCAGACAAAAGTGTAAAACACTGGCTTTAAAGATATTGGACATAAACAATAAAGGACAGTTATTTTTAAGTGATGGGAAAGAAATGAGGTCTGTCCTATGATTGTCCCAGCTTAATGCCTTAAGAGAATTATAAGGCTTTAGTGCAGGAATGGAGCTAAATTGATGAGATGGAGCTGGGAGTCTGGAAAGCCAAGACAGCTAGAGATCACAGGTCAGAGTCATGTAAAAGTAGAGAGCTGCAAAGAAAAAAAGAGATAAAGTTTTGGGGATTTGTGAAAGACCCCGTAAATCTTCACATGAGCATTGACCAGCATAGGCTTACAAGGAAACTCGTTGAAGGCAGAGAATGAAACAATACTGTAGTTCTTTAGAGTAAGGATTGATGTTGGGTAGTGTCCGTCTTCCAAGTTTGATCTTGAATTCCAGTATTGTGTTGATTGCTGTGAGTTATTTTTTTCCATTCCACATAAGTTTTAGAATCAACTTTTCAGCATTCACAAAATAATTTGCTGGGATTCTGATGGAAATTGCATTCAATCTATAGATCAACTTGGGAGCAACTGACATCTTAACAACATTGAATCTTCTACTTCCCAAACTTGCAATATCTCACAATTTATGCAGAGGTTTTGATTTTTAACTTTTTTTTTCATGGGGGTTTTGTTCTCTTCACTGTTTATTTGGCTACCCTCTACTTAGGCCTCAGCTCAACCATTTCTTTTTCAAAAAGCCTTTTATCTAAAGTGGTTGGGCTGCATTCCCTTTTATGCACCAATATGATTTTTAGAACTTTTGATCATTGTTAATTACAATCTACTATATGTATTAACCTGAATGAATACCTTCCCTTCTAGCCTGAGATATCTGAAAACAGATAATGTTTATTCATCACTAAATCCAAGGAACTGGTACAATACCCAATACATGATTACATAGTGTGCACTCAATTATAGTTTTTTCACTAGGTAAATAAATGAAATAGTTAATGAGAACAGGAAAAGGTAAAAAAGATGGAGAAATGAGTCAAGAAAAATGAAGTTAGGGAAATGTATGAGTTCAGGAATTACATTAGAACACAAAATGCATGTTAAAATTATTACATATTTCCTTGGACTTGGCATAACAATCCACCTCTCAGCTTTCTAGTACTCAGGCAAGGATAAAAAGTGCAATCAGTTATAAAATTCAAAATATTTTAAAACATAAATAAGTTTTTAAGGAGAATTCCTGGCATAGCAATTCGTGGTACTGATACCTGAGATAAATTTGTTTCATGTGTTCTCGGGGGAAAAAAATAGTATAATGTAGTATAATGTAATAAATAACATCTTTTAAAAAAATCCCTACCATAAATATGTAACAGTTTTTACAAGATTCCACCCTCTGCTCGCCTATGGACCAATTATACTATACCAAGCACACTCTAATAAGAGAAATGTTATTTTGGGCCTAATCAGTACGGCTTAAGTGTATAGCAATGTACTCTGACTAAATGCAAGCATAAAAGCACAGTTACATTAAAATCACAAACACGCAGAAATTGTATGCAAATATAAGGTTGTTCAATTATGCCCTTGAAGCCAAGCCAAATTAAGAAAATCTTCACTTGGGGGCGCCTGGGTGGCTCAGAGGGTTAAAGCCTCTGCCTTCGGCTCAGGTCATGATCCCAGGGTCCTGGGATCGAGCCCCGCATCGGGCTCTCTCCTTGGTGGGGAGCCTGCTTCCTCCTCTCTCTCTCTGTCTGCCTCTCTGCCTACTTGTGATCTCTCTCTGTCGAATGAATAAATAAAATCTTAAAAAAAAAAAAAAAATCTTCACTTGTAAGTTCTACTCATTCCCATAATCAGGTTGTGATAAATACTGGACAACTACTAATTCCACGAAGCTGTTTAATTAGAGATCATGAATAGTGGGGAGGGGCAGAGGGAGAAATAGACTCCCCCCTGAGCAGGGAGCCCAAGATGGGACTAGTTCCCAGGCCCCTGAGATTATGACCTGAGCCAAAGGCAGACGCTTAACTGACTGAGCCACTCAGGTACCCTCAGGGTTGTTTTTTACATATATATACATATATGTGTGTGTGTGTGCGTGTGTGTGTACGTTAAAAATATATATATAGGGGCACCTGGGTGGCTCAGTGGGTTAAGCCTCTACCTTCGGCTTAGGTCATGATCTCAGGGTCCTGGGATCGAGCCCCGCATTGGGCTCTCTGCTCAGCAGGGAGCCTGCTTCCCCCTCTCTCTCTGCTTGCCTCTCTGCCTACTTGTGATCTCTCTCTCTCTTAAATAAATAAATACAATCTTTAAAATATATATATATATATACATATTTTTTCAAGTCAATTTCAGTTGCTGCTTATATTATCTCTCTAATTATTCTACTCTTCTCTTTACATTCTGCCTTATGTATTTCACTGTGTTCCCCCAAAAGTTATGTTGAAGTCCTAAGGCTCAGTACCTTGTGAATGTGACCTTATTTAGAAATAGGGTTTTTACAGATAAAATTAAGATGCTGTCATTAGGTAGGATGGGTCCTAATCTAGTATGACTGGACTTCTTATAAGAGGAGCAGAAGAGACTCAGAAACAGACATGCAGAGAGAGAGGGAAGATAATGTGAAGACCCAGAGGGAGAATACCATGCAATAACAGAGGTGGAGATTTGAATGATTATTCTTCAAGCCAAAGAACACCAAGGTCTGCTGGCAATTCCAGAAGCTATGGGAAAGGTATGGAACAGATTCTCCTCCAGACCTTCAAAGAGACGATGGCCCTGCCTACACTTGGTTTTTGGACTTCTGTCTCTAGAATGATGAGATAATAAATTTCTGTTATTTCAAGTCACCCAATTTGTGGTACTTGTTACCACAGCCCTAGGAAACAGATACACTATGCCAGTACTTTAGTCCAGCCCACCACTGCCTCTCCCCATAATCCCCATGAACACCCAACCTGACCATGAAAACATAGGCTTCCTCCCCTCACTCTTCTTTCACATTGGAGACGGATTTTCCAGAATGCATGTACAATAATTTCACATATCACATCTCAGCCTATAGCATGGACCGTCTTTGTGAACTCCAGCTGCCTCTGCCTGGTCTGTGAGGTTATTAATGAATCAAATCTCTGTATCTCATCACCCTCTTCTCTCTCTTCACCATTTTGTACTCTACACTCAAGACATACTGAAGTATTGTGTTTCTAAACACTCTCTTAAGGTGTCTTTTGTCTCTGAGCTGTCTTTTCTGTTGATCTCCCTGTCTAGAACATTCTTCCTCTTTTTAATCTGGCTGAATCTCATTTATTATTCAGATATTATCCAAAAAATAAGCTACTCTATATGGCTTCCCCTTAATCCCTCAGACTGATTTGGGTGCACCTTTCATATTCCAATAGTATTCTCTCTCTTTATATATATTTTAACACTAATAATACTGTATTGATGTGTGTTTACTTGATTATCTCCTCCAATATCCTATAACTTCCATATAAACAAGAATTATAGTGCTTCGAAAGCTTAGCATGGTTCCTGAAATATTGGAATTTATCAATAAATGAATCAACTAAATTAAGTGAATATCTACTATGCAAATATTCTATACCCACAACTGAGTGCAAATCAGGACTGCAGGCCTCTCACCAGAAGCTTGCTAGGGCACATGCCTCACTATGAGGCTATGAGACCATTGCTGCTGCCAGGTTAGAGGCTGACCTAAGGAAGGACCATTATTGGGTTATAAATGGGTAAATTAGCTAAGGGAACAAACTTACACATTCTAGAAAAGATACCTTAAACGCAAAAAAAAAAGTAACTGGATATAACTAAATGTACAGTCTGCAAATTCCTAATAAATGGAATTGCTACCTTTAAGTCACACCTCATTTGACACTCTCTTCAAGATTAACTTGTTACTTCTAAATAATTGAGGTGAATGCAGTAAAAGTTATTTACTGATAATCCTATTAAATATTGTATGGGATGTGAAATAATAACTCTTAAATTATTCATGCAATGATTAGGTAACAGTTCCAATTGCTCCTGATATCCAACTCTAGGTCATGACCCTAGCTATGTCATCTTCAGGAGTCACATACGTTTTCTATGTTTTCTATAATAAAGAACAAGTGTGCCTTCCTCAATGGGTATCAATTCCTTAAGATACAAGCAAAAACAAACAACAAAACAACAAAAACAAAGAAAAGAAGAGCAATACACATCCCTGTGTTATGCTATTGGATATTATATTTTCTGATGTATCTAATTATTATTTGATCAGAAATAAAGTATTTCTGGGGCACCTGGGTGGCTCAGTGGGTTAAGCTGCTGCCTTCGGCTCAGGTCATGATCTCAGAGTCCTGGGATCGAGCCCCGCATCGAGCTCTCTGCTCTCTAGGGGAGCCTGCTTCCTCCTCTCTCTCTGCCTGCCTCTCTGCCTGCTTGTGATCTCTCTGTCAAATAAATAAATAAAATCTTAAAAAAAAAAAAATAAAGTATTTCTGACACAGTAATATATTATTATCTAATATACCAATAAATACTTTTGTACAGAATTTGACTCTCAAAGAAATATTAACAGTCAAGTTTTATGTGTGCATCAATAGCCAAGGGTTTATATTGAACACAGATCTATGTAGCTTAGTGTAATAACAATTCTGGGTCAAGAAATGGGCCAGAGTAATGTCAATAAAGACTTTTAAATGATCTGCATTATAACATATTTTTCTCTAAGTTGATGAATTATTAGCATTGATCAATAATGGAATAATTTCGGGGGCACCTGGGTGGCTCAATGGGTTAAAGCCTCTGCCTTTCGGCTCGGGTCATGATCCCAGAGTCCTGGGATGGAGCCCCACATAGGGCTCTCTGCTCAGTGGGGAGTCTGCTTCCTCCTCTCTCTCTGCCTGCCTCTCTGCCTACTTGTGATTTCTGTCTGTCAAATAAATAAATAAAATTAAAAAAAATAATGGAATAATTTCGTTAAAAGACTTTTTAAAAATATTTTATTTATTTATTTATTTATTTAACACAGAGAGAGTAGGGAGAGAGCACAAGCAGGGCGAGATGCTGGCAGAGGGAGAGAAGCAGGCTCCCAGCTGAGCAGGGAGCCCAATGAGGAGCTCCATCCCAGGACTTTGGGATCATGACCTGAGCTGAAGGGAGACACTTACCTGAGGGAGCCACCCATCGCCCATTTAATTATCTTTCTAATCCACATATCCACAAATACTTAAACATCTCTTAAATATATTATCAGATAGCCATCTTAATTCACTAATGAAATAGCTTTATCTCTGTGCTATGTTTCTCTTAAACACTCTAACCACCTCTACAATATGATAGATATACAACATAACCAATCAAAGGTGTCCTAAAGCCTACTCATTATGAAGTCATTTAGACTTTAAATTTCAAAACTAAGAAAAGTAAAATTCACAAGCAGAAGTAGGAAACTGCACTTTCATGAATTTATTCAAAAAATTCATAATTTGATTAATATCACAGAAAATTCCTCGTTATTGGATCTAATGAGGAAATTAGATCCCTCCATATGGATTTATTATACTTTAATTTTAGTCAAGGCAATTCAATTAAACATCATAACATTTGAATTTTGTGAAATGCTTAAATGTAGCATTATTTTAGACATATAAGTATGAAGACCTCAGAAAATTTTTACTTAGATAATCTAATTGAGTAATACTAAATAAGACCATTAAATTTCAAAATAAGATAATAATTTGGTATAAAATCAGTAGGAGCTTATAAATTTTACAACATGTAATGAGAAAATTTTTAAAGTGGAGGGATCTTAAAAATCATCTCGACTACTTTCTTGTTTTCCAAAATAAACACACCAGATTTCACAAACTATACAGGGTCTATGTGTGTTATGTTTCTGTGCATTTTCTCTCTGAGATATCCTTGTCAGTCTAGGTCCTAGAGAAGCGGTTCCCAAACTGAGTTTCCTGGAGCAGCAGCAGCAGCAGCAGCATCCGCAAACTTGTTAGAAGTAAATTCTTGGGCTTTACCCTATACTCACTGAATCAGAAACTTCAGGGGTGGGGCCCAGCAATTTCTCTTTTAACAGCTTTCTTGGTGATTTTAATGATCACTTAAGTGTGAGAACTATTATCCTACAGGGATAAAGTAAACATTTCAAGATATGCACCCAAGATAGAGTGCATCTGAGACTGATTTTTTTTTTTTTTTTTTTTTTTTTGAGAGAGGCAGTGAGAAAGCTCACATGCACATGTGCATGGTGGGGGAAGGGCAAAGGGAAAGGAAGAGAGAGAGAATCTCAAGCAGATTCCCTTCTGAGCTCCAAGCCAGATGTGGGGCTTGATCTCACAATTCTGAGATCATGAACTGAACCAAAATCATGTCAGCTACTTAACCAACTGAGCCACCGAGAAGCTTGAAGACTGATTTTGTAATGACTTGTAGTAGTCAGTGGATACAAAGAACAGAAGGATTAGTGCTAAGAAGTCTTTTTTTTTTTTTTTTTTAAAGATTTTATTTATTTATTTGACAGAGAGAGATCACAAGCAGGCAGAGAGGCAGGCAGAGAGAGAGGAGGAAGCAGGCTCCCCGCTGAGCAGAGAGCCCGATGCGGGGCTCGATCCCAGGACTCTGAGATCATGACCTGAGCCGAAGGCAGCGGCTTAACCCACTGAGCCACCCAGGCGCCCCAGTGCTAAGAAGTCTTGATCGTTAAATCTCACCACTAAACTCTAAATGTGTTTTCAGTGTTATTGAGATATTATTGATATACTACATATGTAAGTTTAAGGTGTACAACTTGATGGTTTCATAGACATATGTATTGTAAAACAGTTACCACAATAAATTTCAGTAAGATATCTATCACCTTACATATTTATCTCTTTTGTGTGTGTGTGGTGATAACATTTAAGATTGACTCTTTTAGCAACTATGAATTATATAATACAGGATTAACTGTACTCACAATGCTATATATAATATCCCCAGAAATTATTTGTCTTATAATTGAAAGTTTGTACCCTTTGACCAATATCACACCAATTCCCATATTCCTGAACTCCTGGCAACTGCCATTCTATTTTCTACTTCAATGAGTTCAGCTTTTTCATATTTCATATGTAAGTGAGAATATACAATATTTGTCTTTTGCATTTTTCATGTACAAACTTTATTACATTGAGGTACATTCCTTCTATACCCAACTCATTGATAGATTTTTTTTTAAAGATTCTATTTATTTATTTCACAGACAGAAATCACAAGTAGGCAGAGAGACAGGCAGAGAGAGAGGAGGAAGCAGGCTCCCCACCAAGCAGAGAGCCCTATGTGGGGCTCCATCCCAGGACTCTGGGATCATGACCTGAGCCAAAGACAGAGCTTTAACCCACTGAGCCACCCAGGCGCCCCTCATTGATAGATTTTATCATGAAAGATATTAAATTTTACTGAATGCTTTTTCTGCATCTACTGAGATAATTATATAATTTTCATTTTTCATTCTATTAATATAGTTTACTCCATTTATTTATTTGTGAATATTGAACCACTTTACATTCCAGGGACAAATCCCACCTCCTCATGGTGTATAATCCTTTTAATGTGCTGTTGAATTCAGTTTGCTAGTACTTTGTTGAGGATTTTTGTATTATATTCATCAATGTTATTGACCTATAGTTTTCTTTTCTTAGAGTGTCCTTATCTGACGTTGATATCGGGATAATATTGGCCTCATAAGATGAATGGGAGTTTTCCCTCCTTTCAATCTGTTTGTAAAAGTTTGAGAAGGATTTTCATTAAATCTTTAAAGGTTTGATAGAATTTATCAGTGAAACCATGTGATCCTAAGCCTTTCCTTGTCAGGAGGTTTTTGATTTTTGATTCAACCTCCTTGTTATCAGTCTGTTCAGATTCTCTGTTTCTTCATGATTCAGTTTTGGTGGTTGTATGCATGTAGGTATTTATCTACTTTTCCTAGTTGTTTGATTTGTTGACATATAATTATTTATAGTAGTCTCATAAGATTCTTTGTATTTCTGTGGAATCAGAATAATGTCTGCCCTTTCATTTATTTTATTTGTGTCCTCTCCATTTTTTCTTGGGAAAGATCTGTCAATTTTGTTTACCTTTACAAAGAACCAACTCTTGGGTTTGTTCATTTTTTTTCCCTATTGTTTTTCTATTCTCTATTTCATTTATTTCTATTCTAATCTTTATTACATCTTTCTTTCTTGTAACCTTAGGATTAGTTAATTCCTTTGTTTCTGGTTTCTTGAGGTCAAAGTTAGGTTGTTTACTTGTGATCTTTCTTTTTTCTTAATATAGATGTTTATGTCTATAAACTTCCCTCCTAGAACTGCTTTTGCTGCATCCCACACATTTTGGTTTAAGTGTTGTGTTTCCATTTATATGAACTTCCAGTTCATTTGTTTCAAGATTTTTTTTTATTTCCTTTTTGATATCTTCTTTGTTCCATTGGTTGTTCAGGAGCGTGCTGTTTAATTCTACACATCTGTGAATATTCCAGTTTTCCTCCTGCTGTTGCTTTCTAGTTTCATACTATTGTGGTTGGAAAAGACACTTGGTATGATTTCAATCTTCTTACCTTTTCTAAGAATTGTTTTTTGACCTAACATGACCTATCATGGAGAATGAACTTGAGAAGAATGTATAATCTGCTGCTGTTGAGTGGAATGTTTTCTATATGTCTATTAGGTGCATTTGGTTTAGGACACATTTGACATTCAATGTCTTCGTATTGGTTTTCTCTCTAGATTATTTATTCATTGTTGAAAGTGGAATATTGAAGTCCTCTACTAGTATTGCATTGTTGTCTATTTCTCCTTTCAATTATTTTAGTATTTGTTTAATATATTTTTTGCTGCTATGTTGGATGCATACGTTTACAATTGTTTTATCCCCTTCATAAATGACACATTTATCATTATATAATAGCCTTCTTGTCTTTCTTATAGTTTTTCTTAGTCTATTTTGACAAAGCATACCTACCTTTGGTCTCTTTTGATTTCCATGTGTTTGTCTCTTTTGATTTCCATGTGTTTGAAATATCTTTTTCCACTCCTACATTTTGAGCTTATCTGTGTGCTGAATGCTGAAGGGAGTCTCTTGTTGGCAGGCAGCATATATATTCTTTTGAATAAAGAATTTAATCCACTTCCATTTAAAGTAATTATTGATAGGTAAGGATTTAGGAATGCCATATTTTTGCTTTCTCTTTTTTGTATTTCCTTTGTTCCTTTCTTTCTTGTTTGCTGCCACTCTTTGTGAATTCATGATTTTCAGTAGTGGTATGCTTTGATTCTCTTATATTTATTTTCTTAGGTATTTCATGTAGTGTTTTGCTTTGTGGTTACCATGGGGTTTCCATAAAATATCTTATAAATATAACCGTCTTTTTAAAAGTGAGAAAAGCTTGCCTGCAATTGCATATAAAAACTCTCCCTTTCTATTCCCCATCCCCATATTTTATGTTTTTGTTGTCATAATTTACCTTTTTTTATATCGTGTATCCATTAAGAATTTATTATAGCTATAGCTATTTTAATACTTCTGTCCTTTATCTATTTGATATAGTTACTTTTACCAGTATGTTTTATATTTTCATATATTTTCATGTTACTAATTAGCATTCTTTAATTTCAGCTTGAATTCCTCTTTTCAGCATTTCTTGCAAAGCAGGCTTAGTGGAGATAAACTCCCTCAGTTTGCTTTTTTTTTTTTTTTTTAATTGGAAAGTCTTTATCTCTTCTTCATTTCTGAAAGACAGCTTTGTCAGGCAAAATATAAGTGGTTGGCAGTGTTTTTTCTGTTAGCACTTTGAATATATTATCTCACTCTCTCCTGGCCTGCAAGATTTCTGCTGAGAAATCTGCTGATAGATATAGAGGGGTTTTCTTATATATAAATATTTTTTTCTTCTTCTGCTTTTAAAATTCTCTTTCTCTTTGATTTCAGACAGTTGCATTATAACGTGCCTTGTAGAAGATCGTTTTGGGTGGAAATTGGTCTGACCTATTAGCTTCATGAACTTAAATGGCCAAATCCCTCCCCAGATTGGGAATATTTTCAGCCATTATTTCTTTAAATAATTTTAAATTATTTCTTTAAATTTCTCTCTTCTCCTGAGACTCCAGTAATACATAGATTGTTGTTGTTGTTGTTTTAATAGTATTCCACAATTCACATGGGCTTTCACTGTTTTTCATTCTTATTTCTTTTTGCTCACCTGAATGGATGATTGCAAATGACTTGTTTTCTAATTCACTAATTCCTCCTTTTGTTTGGTCAAATCTGTTATTGAAGCTCTGTATTAGTTTAGTCACTGCATTCTTCAACTCCAGATTTCTGTTTGTTTGTTTGTTTGTTTGTTTTATAATGGTTTTTATTTCTTTCTTGAACTTCTCCTTTAGTCCATGTATTGTATTCCTAATTTCATTTAGTTGTCTTTGTAATTTGTCGTGGTTCACTGAATTTCTTTAAGAGGATTGTTCTACCTTCTTTGTCAGGTAGTTCCTTAGGGTCAGTCATGGAAGTTTCATTAGTTTCTTTTGGTGGTGTCATATTCCATTGATTATTCATGATCCTTCTGTCTCTATGTTGGTATGTGCATATTTCAGCAAGGAGCTACCTCTTTTAGTCTTTACAGACTGGCTTCAGCAGGCAAATCTTCTCACCAGTCAGCTCATCCAGAGATTCTGGTATGCCATCTCATGGTGTCCATGCGCAGGATTACTACTAGAGTCTTTGGGCAGGCAGATCTGGTACCTGGGTTAGCAGGTGGGCAGGCCTTGTGTTTGGGTCCATTGGCAATAGCCTGGTGCCTGGATCTACTAGGGGGCTGACTATGTGCCAGGGACCACTGGGGTGGGTTTGGCATCTGAGTCTTGGGGGCTGGCCCAGGGCTGGGATAGTTTAGGAGTCTGGTTTCACAAAAGCCAGCCTAGAGGCTAAGGTCATGTGAGCTGGCCTGGTCCTGGGCAGGACAGGAGCCTAGGACTTTGGGAGCCAGTCCAAAACCCAAGACCTCAGAAAGCCACCAAAAATGACCTGGTGCTTAGGCAGGGCGGGAGCTTGTGGTTATAGGAGCCCTGTTGGGCCCTGGTCTGTTGGGTTTGCCTGGCTTGGGATTAGGCTAGGAGTCTTGGTCTATGGGAGCTTGCATAGAGCCTGAGGCTGCAGGTCCCAGCCTATGCTGGGGCAGGCTTGGATCCTGGAGACTGTGGGAGTTTGCCAGTGCTGAGATGGGCCAGCAGCAGATTCATGGGATCTTCTAGGAATCTTGTGCCTGGGTTGCTGGCTTGAGGCTGTAGGAACTGGTCAGGTCCAGGGTGGTTTGGGTGCCTAGTACCATGGCAGCCACCTGGGACCATGAGAATCAACCTGGTACTGGCACAGGCCAATGCTGGCGTCTGTAGCAAAGTTGAGTACTCTCTTCACTCTTCTTCTTCCACAGGGAGGGTTTCTCTTTCTGTGCTAAGCTGATCAGGTATGGAAGAGGGGATGGTATTCCTCATCTGGAATACTTAGCTCTTGTGAAAGTATTTTTGTGTATAGACAGTTTTCAAATTGATGTTTTGAGGAGGGACTGGACACCAGAAATTTCTATACCATCATCTTGCTAATATTATTCTCACATGTTCTTTTAGCTCTTCTCATGATCTCATACGTTTAGTTAAGAAACGATATTGTATCAGTTTAAAATCTTATGTAGCTTCTTGGGAAAACACATGTGCAGATATATGAATGAATAAAGTACATGTGTATGTCTGTTTGTACATTGTCTGAGCCTATATATTCCCTAAGGTCGATATTTAGATAGCAATAAGTGTAAGGACAGTGTAGATCGTTTGTTGGAGGAGAATTCTATAAGGCAGTGGTTTTCAAACAATAGCATAATCTGGAAATTTATTAGAAATGTACATGCTGAACCCCACCCCTGACCTCCAGAATCATAAACTCTGGGGGTGAGCCCAGCCCTCCAGGTATATCAGACACACGTTGAACTTTGAAGTTGCTGATAACCATGAGTACATTTGCTAATACTATTCATTTAACAAAATCTGTGGCTATTTTTTTTTTTTTTGCAATTTTGAGTTCCAGCTAATTGTGTATGTTACATTTCAGTAAATAAGGCTTAATTAGAATCAAAGAGAAAGGTTTCAATCTACTGAGACATAAACAGATAAAGCCAAAAAGAGAACATGCTTATGTGTTTCAACTTTTCAATATATATGACAGTAATATTCTATTCAGATGCTTGCGATTGAGATCTATAAAAGATGTGATATGAAATCAAATTCATATGATGCCAGAATTTTTTTATTTTTACAAAGAAAACAAACCATTGTAATTCTAATGTTTTCATGGAGATAGTAACTGGCTCCATATCACAGAATATGTTTCAAATAGTAAGAAGCAATATAACAGCTATCTACATACATGTATTTATCTATTTACAGGAATTTTAGTTTTCTTATAATTTTATTATGGCTTTTATATTTTTGTATTTTCTCTGTTTCTTGAATTTTATTAAAAATGAATGAAATTATCAATGTAATATTTCTCATTTCTACTTCTACTATGCATTGACTTAAAAAAATGGTCATATTCAATGAATAAAAGAGAAAGTGAAAGGAAAAAATGAGTAAAAAATACTTTAAATTATAAGACACATGAATGATAAAAATCAAAGCAGTTTCAAATTACATTAAAAAGTAAATAGCACATCTATAATTATAAATACTAAGGAATTTTTAAAGTAACATCTGACAAAAAATAAAATCTTGACCTAGTATAATCAGAAACTCTAAATGTGTAGTGTGCTGGGGCAAGCAATAGATAAGAGGTGTTAAGGGTTGGGTTTGGTTCTCACTCAAATACTCTTTTGCTGTGGAAGCTTGACATGGCCATTTAACTTGCTCGGTTTTTCATTTACAAAAAGAAAAATGGAGGAAATTAGATTAGATGGTTTCTAAGGTCTCATTCAGGTAAAGTGATACAATTATGTTAAGTATTAATTTAAATCTAAATAGTAAATCATTTACAAAGGAGACACAATTTAGATAATCAACTTGAAAAGTTGCAGCATTAATTTCTTCTGAGCTTATTGCTCTTTAGTAAATCTGTTTGCTCAATTCCTAATAAATTTTCTGCTGTTGAAAGCATGTTTAAGTCTAAAGAGAGAAGAACAAACTTTGTTTCTAAAACCAGTGCCTCTGTTCCAGATATAATGTATCTATTTACACAGCTATTTATTAGTACAGAGCAAAAATTGACTCTGATGTAGATTTACATCTTAACCAGAAAGAACTATCAGACAGGCACTTTACCTTTTCAACTGAGTTGAAGATTAATATCCAAACTTTGTACCATATATATTGAATAAGCAAGCCATTTGGAGGAGAATATCATAACTACACTCATGGAATGCTTGAACCCGTTCAGTAACCTTATTATATTTTACTAGAAGCCATTGTTACTCAGCTACATGTTTTATGAGATTTTGCAATCTTCTAATTAACAAAATTAAAATGGAAGTTTAAACGTTAAATATATTATAAAACTCTAAAAGGAATTGCTGTCTGACTTGTTCATGAATTTGAGTAAACAATCTTGTTTTACCAGTGGACATGTTTACATACAGAGGTGATCTTTTTTTATCAAATATACTATATAAAGGTACTTGGCTAAAACAATACCATATTGTCATTTATCTAATGTTTACAAATATATTTTTAGATATTTAATGTAAAATTATGTGAAGGTTAGCATCTTTTATGTAGTACTATAAATCTGAAAAATAAATTACAAAGAATGCTTTGAAAATTCACCTTTAATCTTCTAAGAGCCACTTGTTAAGCAAGAATGGCCTCTGACAATTAGAACTAAATTTCTGGAAGAATTTTTAGTTTATGTTAGGACTGATGGAAATGCAATCTGGTGGTAAGAAGTTAAAACATTGTTCATGGTGTCCTTTAATTTTAAAAGCAGCAATATTTGACAATATATTGGACAGAGCTTAGAAAGTTCTTTAAGGTTTATCATATTAAGATCTGTGGTAATATGACCTCCTAGATACATGAACCCAGTGACATTCATACACAGAAATGACTTTTCATTCTTTATTGGTTTTGCACAGGGCTAAATTTCCTAGGTACCAATTATGTCAACTTTCTTTTTTTTTTTTTTAAAGATTTATTTATTTATTTATTTGGCAGAGAGAGAGATCACAAGTAGACAGAGAGGCAGGCAGAGAGAGAGGGAAGCAGGCTTCCGGCTGAGCAGAGAGCCCGATGCGGGACTTGATCCCAGGACCCTGAGATCATGACCTGAGCGGAAGGCAGCGGCTTAACCCACTGAGCTACCCAGGCGCCCTTATGTCAACTTTCTTGAGGCTGTATTAAATAAATTTCTATGAAAACTGTTTTGTTATTCAAGCAGCTACCCTTGAACATTCCATTCACCATCCCTCTGTTATCTTATATTTTGCCTCAAATGAATGGTAAAGGTACCTTGGTTGGGGGGGGTCCGACTCCTTGATGTTCAAAGGGATTTAAAATGATGTTGATTTAACAGTTAGTAGCCAATGTTTTGTTTGCACCATGATTAGGTGTGAAAGATTAGAGGAAGTTAATAGAGAACCAGTAGAAAGATAGAGAAAGTTAATCAGAACCATTACTTTGAAGCCTTTTTAAATTTTTGATAGGAAACTTAATATAACACTGACAACACATCATGATTATTCAATTATTCAATCAATTATTCAATCATTCACCTAGCATTTAGTGCAAGCTAAGCACTTCAGTCTCCAAAGAATATTTAGCCTATAAGGCTTACCTATTAATTGAAAAACTGAATTCTTATGAATGAATTGAATTCTGGTGACAGTCATAGTAATTAGATTTGGTTGAGATGCCATGCTAGGTACCTCTCTTTAAGAGCATAGAAAGGATATCAATTCTGATATTATATATATATATATATATGTATATGTGTGTATATATATATATATATATATATATATATTTCAAAAAGTTGGGAGAATATAGGAGATATAAGGATACATGGGTTTACTCCACCACTAACTCACATATCAAACTTCCTAAAGAAAAAACCTTTTCTCTTCCAAACACATTCCCTATATTGGTAAATGACACTACATTCCATCTACAATTCCAACCAGAAGGCTGGAAATCATCCAAAATTCTTCTCTGTGTTTTGTTATCCCTATTCAGCTCTTAACAGAGCCCTGTGATTCCATTTTCTAAATGTATCTTGAATGTACTTCCACTTGTTCATTTCCTTCTCAGTTCCTGCCTCTGTTAGAGACTCAAATATATCATTTTCATTCCTCATCATATCACCCTATGTTTTTGCCCTCTTCTTGCCACTTTTCACCATACCATGCTTATTTATCACGTCTCGGATCAGCTGTTGTCTCCTTCTGGAAGCCTTTCCTGATCTTTTTCCAGGAAGAGTTAGATGCTCTTAATCTGTACTCTCAGCATCGTAATAAAACCATCATCTCTGTACATTGTAATTATTTACAATACTTTGTAATTATTTACTCATTTGTCTTCCACAAATAAATTGTGAAATTCACTAGGCAGGGAGAGCAACGCAACTATCATCTTTGTATTCTTAGCGCTTGTGCATTGTTTCACAGTGTCAACAATAATTGTCTTTAATGAACAAGTGACAACTCTATGTAAATGGAGGGTTACTCTATTGAGTAATGCATGCAACTAAACATACTCCCACTAATGACTCACTGAAGATGCTGCTAAAACATCTGAAAAGGGTTTGCAAGAAAGAGAGAGTTCTTTTAACTCTGTAGCCCTTCACTGAAACATACCATCAACAGAAATCTTCCATTTTTTTCTCTACATAGGAGATTTTTCAAAATTATGTTGTAATCATCTTGCTTTGGGATATGGGAAAATAAAATATGTCAGAGTTTGTGTATGAAATTTTTCATTAATGTTAGTTATAGTTATTTCACCTATGAGAAGGAGAAAATTATACCATGTTTAGGTGTGACTATTGAGTAGTTCTATATATAATATGTATTCCCGATCATTTTCAATTGATTAGCACTATCTGGCTTAAGGATGTTTTAATTATTAAGATTTACTCAACCATATTACCCTAAACATCACTGCATCACATCCTGATACCTTAAATGGGTCTTAGGAAAGAAAGGAGACAATAAGAAATGAACTCCCACCATGCTGAATCCCACAAGAGAGATTCAGTTCTTATTTTAAAAGTCAAGGCATTGGTTAAAGTATGGGGTGGGGATGGAGGGTTTGTGAGAAGGAAAGCTCAGCAAAATGTCTAAACCTTGATGGTCTTGTCTAAAGTTGTCAGGCATGGCCCCAAAGAAACCATTATATCTGCCATGTTTGTTATTGGTCACATCAATCTCAGTTTCTGAACTTGAGAATATTCTGTTCTGAAACAAGAAATGTGGGAATAAAAGAGATGGTAGTTAATATTATTTCTTTTCTCTTCTACACTCAAATAAATAGTACTATGTTTCTTTCTCAACATGTTTTATGTTATTGAGAGCTAAATTTGAATAGCATATGAAAGAAAAGAAAAAACTCCTCATGTTTGTCCACAAGAGGCAACTGAAACATTTTCCCCTCGGAATATGATTCAATTATTCAATATCAACCCTCCTTTAAGCATCTCACAAGTGTGAAACAGTCATCATAGGCTTGAGAAATATTCCCATGTGTGAATGTTTTGTTGATTCACTAAACTGAAAAACCAAAAGAATATTTGATCTAAGAACATAGTTTTGAAAACTGGATGATAAACTGTGTTACAAATAGTAAACAAGCATATCCAGTCATAGGAGAAAGAAAGAAAAAAAAAAGATTGAGAATAGGTTCAAATAATTCATAAAACTAGCATATCTTACAATAACAAAGAAGATATAAACCAAACAATACATTAACATGAGGGAACTGACTCTTGTAAATTTTGCAATATTTTGTCAAAGTAACTCACAAATTGGCCTGGAATCAGAGACCTTTCTAATAGAGTTGACTTCTTAACAGGCAAGTGTCTAAGAGGCTTCTGAGTTTTTCTTTTAATTTAGAAGAGCCAGACCGTCATCTTCTTCTGTGGCAAGTTATAAAGCCTTCTTCAGTGTATTGCTTTTGCCTCCCCAAAACATCTCAATTCAAGTCTCATTACCACCTTCCTCATTACCACCTTATCTCCCTCAATTAGTTTTTAGATTGGGTTGCAACTGAGGAGGATTTTCAGTGACAATTTTATAAAAAGGACTAAAAAAGAGCATTTTTTGATTCCCATAAACTACGGAAGGAAGAAAATCATTCTGGGCGAAGGCTGAAAACTAAAAATTGACTTTTGGGGAATTCTAAAACATATACTGTTGAAGAAACCTCTGAAGAAAATGACATATCTAAATAGTGGTTAATAACTCTTTGTTTATACTAATACATAAGTACAGTTTAACAATTTTAAATGAAACCATCTCAGAGTCCACAGTCTCTCAAGGACTGAGGGTTTTGGAGGGGAGGGGGTTGGGGCGTTGGCGAACCTGGTGGTGGGTATTATGGAGGGCACATATTGCATGGAGCACTGGGTGTGGTGCATAAACAATGAATTTTGGAACACTGAAAAAGACTTGGATAAAATAAAAAATAAATACATGAAACCATCTTCTTCTTTTTTTTTTTTCTCTTAATAAAGACAACTTCCTTAGGAACCACATAGCACGTGTCAGCTGAGAAAAACCGTACCTGTCATAGACTGATTCAGAAGCAACTAATGGGACTATGTTTGACTGGTTGAGTTGACTAAGAAATATTACAACCCCAGTCTCCAGAAGATAGAGTTTTTGTAAACAATTCAAGACATAGTACTCAAGTCACCATTAAAAATAGGAAAAAAAGAGAGAAGATTTTAGTACAGAAGTGGTTAATCAAAAGTTAAGCATGACAAAGGTTATATCTTTTTTCCCCACAAAACAAAATTTTCTTTCCTTTTGGTAAGCCATAGAGCCAATGATTCTGTCTCAGATTTTGAAAGACTGTACTAAATCTTAATTCTGGAAACTTGCTGTCTCCTGTACTTAGGAGTCTAATTTAAGATAACATGTTAAATATTTATTTTGTGCCCAGAACCATGCAAAACATTTTAAATGAAATATTTTAACATTTATAGTAAAACTCATAAGGTCAGTTTATCCATTTAGCAAATTAGGAAATAGGCTTCCAGATCCATTTGACTGTATAACTAAAATTCTTACTCATCTATTCATTCAAAAACATTCACTGAGCTCTTATTATGTGCCAGGAACTGTTTGAAGCAGAGGAAATACATGAAACAAACTAGCAATCAACCAGCCCTAAGGAACATATAGTACCCTGCCCTGCTTTATTAGTAGTATCATCTAGAATTGTTGTCTAAGAATGATTTAAGGCTTATAATTCAAAATAGAAGGCTTATAATTCAAAACAACTTCAAATATTGTATTTTAGGTTTTCTGTTGTTGTTCTCCACCCACCTCCCTCTCCTGCCTCCCTCTATCATCTCCATTATTCTGAGAATAGGATGGTAATAGTATACTTGAGGTTCTACATTTGGCAGTAAACTGTATCAAGGATATGTTGGCAAGAGGAAGGTATACATTTTAGGTTACTTAGAAGTCAAAGAGGACAATTTGCGACACTGGAAGTCTTTTGTTCAAGTGGAGTGTGTGAATGAGGTTATTGACATGTTGAAAGAAGTCAGGTTCTTCTATGAATTTTGTAACCTAGGGTAACATTTGATCCTTATATTAGCTTCTTTGCCTCTAACTTGGGCAAAATAATGAATCCTAAGTCATAAGATCATAATGACATCAAATTATGTTTTATATATGTGAATAAATCCTTTTGATTATTTAATCACTCCACCAATATTAGTTATTTTTTCATTTTCCAAGATTTGAATTAGAAGGTATTTAATAAATGTCCTTGAACATAGTAAAAAATCATTATAGTTTTCTTGATTCATTGATTCTTTTCAGTAATAAACCCTCCCAGCATATTATAATGACACATAACTGTTGACTACACAAAAAACATTAGTCTATGATAGAAATGGTGGTTGACTTGCTGTCTTAAAGATTTACATGAGTCTGTAGGGATACTTATGAAGTATTTATCACCACTGTCACTTGCTAGCAATTACTCAATTTTCCATATTAGTGTAATTTCAATACAATTTTTATCCTACAAGAGAATGAGGACCTCTGCCCCCCAAAATTACATTAGAATTTTCTGTCTTCTTATTATGCAAAAAAAAATGAAATTTTAAGATAGCAATGTCTGGTTATAAATAAATTATACATGTTAGCATATCTTTACTGTTCTAATTGCAACACAACTGAACATTATCTCCAGTCTTTCTCATTTTGTTTCTCTTTTCTTTTTTTAATTCAAGTTGTCACTCATTTTTAAAAAATTCTATTATCTTTGCTCTACTGCTTCCCCAAATCTTTTAAGTAAGTGTAAGACATAATTTCTCACAGTGCGTTTGGATGAACACTGCTATTATATTATAGAAAAGATATCATGGTTGAATAAATTTGAAAAACATTGGGTAAAAAAAGGCTCATCTGGTTTCTTTACTCTCAGACTTCCCTAATGTGTTCATATATATGATAAACTCTAAGCATTTTTTCCAGACTTATTTAACCTCAAAATTCTTTCATGTACCAATAATTAAAACTAGTCTTTTATGCAAAACACTGCCAAAAACAAGTGCAAGAAATAGCTTACTTAAACTGAAGGACATCCTCCCACTCTTTATAGTTACAAAGAAAAACTTCACACCAATAATGTTATTGATGTATACCCTTAGCTGAACTGCATGAAATTACATGGTTTTTAAGGAAGAAGGACTTATTTCGTGGTTTTAAAATTAAAAGTGGTACTACATGAACCCCTGTGGTAATATTATACAGATAAACAAGTAACAGATGAGAAGATCTATATTGGAAAGGAAATGTTTTGATCTTTGTGGTAAGTATTTAAACAAAATGAAATACTTTTAGGTGTTATATATACAAATCCTTTATCTCTCAGGTCTTCAAAAAGGAAGTGAGTGCATGCCTTAATTTTTAACATTTTTCCATGCATTATTGTGTTTTACTGATACTGTAAACCTGTAAAGTTCTAAAGATGTTTGCTGCTGTATCTCTGATAGATTAGGAACCATTTAAAACAACAGTTTCTCTGATGTCACATCTTACTCTCTTTTTACTTTGCCATGCTGTTTACCTAAGGAATTCACACTTATTCCTTTTTCAGAGAAGTCTTTAAAGTAATAGTCTATAATTTTTATGAAGTATATAATGTATATTTTCTGGCCCCAATTCCTGGCCTCCGACTAAACACCTCAAACTATAGTAATTGGGTTTTCCTCTTATTTAACTCCACTAAAACTGCTTGTAAGATCATCAGTGACTTTATGTCATACATTCCAACGAATATTTTTCAGTCTTTATCTTACCGTAAATTTCTGTTACATTTGACACTTTGACAACTTCCTCCTCCTTAAAATTCTTTCCCCTCTCAGTTTCTGAAACAATATCTCAAGCTTCTAAGAGAATTCCTTCCCTCCTTTCTTAAAAAAAAAAAATAATAAATAAAATTAACTCCTTCAAGCTTTTCTTCTCAACAGACTCCTTACACATTAGTGTTCTTGGTTTGTTTCCTTGGTCCTTGGTCTTGCTCCCTCAATTCCCTTGGGGGATGTCAGTAATTCTCATTGTTTAAGCCAGCACAACTTTGCCAGGAATTTCCACACCCACTACCATATTTTCTCCCCAGATACCTGATAATCATACCTAACTGCCTATCCCACAGGTACCTCTAATTCAATATTTCTTTCCCCCATAGATTATAAACTCTAGGAGGACAGGAACTTGACTATATTCACCTGCATAGCACAACACAACTTGATTGTGTTTATGCTTGTGCTTTATAATATTGCCTAGCCCGTTGTAACTGCTCAGCAAAAATTTTGTATAATATATATGTCAAAAATGTACATAATATATATAGCTTCCTTTTTTTCCCCTTAAATCTGCCACTTCTTTTGGAAATTCCAAATACAGTAAATGACATTACTTTCACATACTATTCCAAGATAGAAACCTGGGGGTTATCCTGAATTTTTCTCATCCCCAACCCTAAATTATGGCAATTTTACTTCCTAAATACTTGTATAATAACTCTCCTCTTTTCCTTCGTACTAATGTTCTATCAAGATCTTTTTACTAACTCTAGAGGTGTCAGTGCAAGATCTCATCACCCAGAAAATGGATTTCCTGAAACTATTGGCATCCTCTTTATCTTCAATTTCTGTGGTTATTCAGCATCAGCTTTTTGAAATTCTACTTTAAGCTATACCTCATTTTGCTTAAGGACTTTTAATTGTTCCCAATGTCCTTTAGCAAAAAGGACACAACCCTAACTAGGGGAGCACAGTTTTTCTGTTGCTGTTCTCTTAAGCCTTGCTTACTCCTGTTCTCGACTCACACTTCGTTCTGAAGTGAGAGTGAAATCCTTGTCCTATGCAGTGCTCCTGACTGCGTTCCATCTAGTCGAGGCTTACGTGAATCTGCCTGTCTGGGATGCCCTGCCCAGGCTTTCTTCACCCGGCTTATCTTTACCCACTTTCTGAGACTATTCATATGCCCTTTCCTTTGGGAAAATTCCCCTGAACCAATAGGCTGGAGAAATAGAACTGTCCACTGTATTGAGAAAGCACACTCTGCACAACTTTTCCTGCTTATTTGTTTGATTTTATCTATTTATTTTTGTTACTGTTGGCTTTTTATTTAAGGATCTCTGCCTTGATATGAAATATTTCTAGAGAATTTATGTTATTCATCTTTATATCTTCAACACCTAGCACACTTTTAAATACATGGTAGAAATTCAATAAGTATTTATTGAACTAAACAGCCTCTGATCCTACCATAACTTAGTTTCATTAATTAAATTGAGATCTGCTTATTTCTGCAATTTATAGGAGCCCTGCATATGCTTTCTGGTTAACTTAAAGAGGTATATACTATTTAAGTGGTGTGTGAGGTGGATGGGAGGAGAAAGAGATGGAGAAAGAAGAGAGGGAGGATACATTTTCTCTTGTCAAAAGATCCAGTTAATAAAGTATATACACACATATATATTTTTTTGTAGGACCACTATAGTAATTTTTAGATAGTTATTGCTATGCATTTAGTTTATACGATGACAGACATATATTGAATAAACAATAAGAAGCAAGTTCTTTGAGCGACATGAGCCACAGATACTTTGATGACTGATAGCTATGAGCACATACAGCTTTTCTCTGGCTAAATCACCTGTTGTGATTCACCAATTGTGTCAGTCTTAGCCAGCTGGCAAAATATACAGACAACTTACTCTTCGCATACATATTCTGCTAGCAAATACAGGTTTATTTGTTCCTTTTAAGCTCAAACGAATACGCAGATATGTCCAGCACTTGTTTGCTTGTGCTATGTCATAAGAAATAACGTTTCCTCAATCATTTCTCAGATACTCAAAGTCCAGAAATCATCCATTAAGTGAAACAGCAGATGGACAATGTCAACTACACCTCAGTACTTGTGAGGACTTCACTGCTGGTGAGAAAACCACCATCCAAAGATGTAACTCCACTCCAAATTAGCCAAGTTTTTGGTAGAGAGAAACTTAATGTTTTTCTTCCCAAGACAAGGGCAGCAATAGATATCTATTATATCTCAAATTTTAATGAACATACTAGTGACTTGGGGATCTTGCTAAATGCTTATTCAGCAATTATTGGTAAGACCCAAGATTCTATGTTTCTAACAGCCAGCCAGGTGATGTTGCTGTAGTTCTGAGGACTACACTTGAAATAGCAAGGGTACAAATGACGAACTTTTATATTTTTCTGTTTTTTGTGGATTTGAAAGTGCCTTCACATATATTATATCACATGAGCCTCACAATAAGTCTGTTAGATTGGCATGAGATCTGTTGTTGGTGGTTAAGAAAAAGAGATTCAGCACTTAAGAGATTTGTTGTAAATCTCTTCACATCTACTGTCTCAGAGCTCCTCTTTCTAGCTCATCTTTCCTTTATTAGTCTCTTACATTAAAAAAAAAAAAAACTGCCTCTACATGTCTTATACCACAAAACCAAGACAGATGTCAAAAATATATTTTAAAAAGTATTAACCAATTCCTTTCTTCCCATAAGGATGATTTTGTCAACATGTTGTGGCAATGGTGGCTTCAGAATGACTTTCTGTCTCAGAAATTAGAGAAGACTACACAGCTCACAGCAGAGATAACATAGGACCTTAGATACACAGTTAGAAGAAACCCTTTCAATAATTATGGATACCAGATTGTATGGTAGAGGAAAATGTATAACAGACCAAGGCTGGAGAACTCATGGTGCATGGTTATAAGCAGAGAATAGTGGCAGGTGGGAAAGTAAGCCATCAAGACTGGAGGCAAGGTTTGTGGGTAAGATGCTTTTAATATGGACCCGAAGTGAAGGAAAAATATTCAAAGACAGTTTTGAGTAGACAAAATTCCGCAGATCTGGTCGTCTTTTTTAAATGTCTGTGTGAGTGAATGGGGAGCATTGGTAGTGGTGGATTAGATGAAAGGAGAGCACAGGAGGAAATATGGTGGGGGTTAGTTTGATGTAGTAGCAATGAATCTGGCTCTGTTCCCTGCAGATACTCATTTAGGAAAGACAACTAGCATAAGCGTGTGTTGGATCTGTCTGTGAAGAGGAGATGGAAACAAGAGGATTAAGTCACAGATTTATCTATTCAGGTAAGAGATGATGAGAGCTAAAACTATGCTTTTACCAGGAAAGGAAAAGAAAGAGGGGAGCACAAATTTGGGAGATACATAGCTTGATACCTATTTGGACACTGGGTTCTGAAAGAGAAGGAGAAGCTGCAAATGACTCCAAAGTTTAAGTCAATGCAACTGAATGGTGACTTATGAGTTTCATTTCTTGAGATAAGGAGCAACCATAGTAACAACAAAGACAATGGAAGTGCTTTGAGTTCAATCTTAAACAAAGTGACGTGTAGGCAGAATAACCAAGTGGAAATGTTTGACAGTTAGAAATACAGCTATAGAACTCTGAAGAGTTTGTTTATGAATATTAATATTCTTGATAAGTAAGAAAAATAATTTATTACATTACTTATGCAAGCTTTTTTGTGTTTTTAATTATATTACAACTTATAATTAATATCCATTGCTTCCTGAAAAGAACACTTAGCTATTCTCCAATTACCTAATGAAATGCATGTCCTATTTGCCATCATTTTCATTGGAGGGTAAAAAAAAACAAAGGAATTTGGTGGCTAATAATATCCCATGTCAAAAATAAATCATTATAAATGTTGCTCCCGTATTTAAAAATGTAGTCATTTTTTGTTGTTTTATTTTTTAACAGCATGGATTAAAAGGTTTAGTTTTTGCCAACGAAAGTTTTTTTGTTTAGGTTTTTTTGTTTGTTTGTTTGTTTGTTTTTGGATACAAGAGATCGTAAATATGGTTAAATATTGTGCAGGAGTCAGTATATTACGAAGCAAGAAAACCATCCCCTGGTTTTGGCAACAAACATGTTATTGGTTACCTTCACACGGAGATTTTAGGAGAAAAGTTCATTCTGCAGGAGTGTCTTCCTTCATGGATACTTAATTTTAATTTAATCTACCCTTTCATTATTCCCTCAAAGCCCAGGGACCTTTTGTTCTTCCTCATAATTAAGCAAATTCCTTCCACTTATAGTATCCTAACTTCTCTCAACTGGGGACAGTTCTCTCCCAATCAGTATCTCCCTCTGGATTTCTTGTTCCTTCCCTCCCTGGAATACTCCACCGGACTATCACCAACATGAGAACAACAAACATGTTTCCTTGATCCTAGCTGCTGAAATAAAATGTTTTGCTTCTCTTTAACCAAAAACTCCTGGAAAAAGCGGTTCACTCTGTCTCCACTAACTGATAAGTCCCTTTGTTAACTATTTCTACTTCTACCAGTCTACTGAAAATACTCTCCTAAAGGTCACAAAATGATAGGTTTTTGTCAAATATAATGACTTTTTCTCAGTCATCATGTCTCATGATCTTTCTGAGACATTTGTACTGCTGACTTCTTCACGTGTTCTCGTGTAAGGACCTATTTAGCCAGAGGCTTCCATCCAGGTTAAACAATAACCTTGTTGCTTAACCCTTAAACTGTCCCTGCTCCCCTTCCCCCAGGGGACTTACTTAAAAACAAGTCCTGGAAACCAGCGCCAGGTAACAAAGCCCAGATACAAGGATGGGTCAGGCCAGGTGGAGACATCTGATCAGTGGGGGGTTGCATACTGTCTCCCTAGCTACCAAGCAGTATGGGCCCCTTTGGGAGCCTTTTGGGTGCCAATTCTAACCAAGGTGATAGGCTGGTTCAAATGTCTACTAAAGGGTAAATCGTAATTCAATTGGTCACTTAGCATCACTGTGCAGCTTTCTCTGTGTGTTACAATTTCATTGGCCACCTGTGCATGGCCGGGCCCAACCACATGGTCTTTGCCCTTAAAAACTCGTCTGTGAAACAGAGAAAGGTCACCCTCTCTTGTAAGAGGTGCGGCCCCAAACGTTCAGTCTGATTCTTGATGCTTGGCATGGAATAAAGCTTTGCTTGACCTTTGCTTTATATCAGTCTCACTCCTTTAATCACAGACCCATTATTGGGGGACATATCACTTGAAAGGATCCCTGCTTGGGACGCTGAGGCACTGTATTTCCTGGTCTTCCAGGGAACCCACTTTTACTTTTCCAAGAAGCTGTCCTTCATTCTCTTCATTCTCCACTCCATGTTACTTTTTCTCAAATAGCTCCTTTTCTTTTTTGCCTCTGAACTCTAAACTTCTAAATTCACACATACCAAACCTCCTCTGAGGGTTCCAAGTAAATGCTCCCAGTGTCCAAAGGTCTCTAGGATATCTCTGTGTGGATGTCCCACCAGCATCTGCCCACCTGCCCTACCTTTGCAACCTCTACTTTTGATCACCTTCTCATCCTTCCATGCTTGAGACCTTGGAGTTCAGTATAACTAATGTCATCAATGCCTAGTCTTTTCCTATGAAACAGCTTGACAGTTCTAAACGCAGTGATAGTGTAGTACAGAGAATATGACTGTGTTTTCAAAGTGTATGTTTTCATGTAACCGAAAGAATATATAACAAGATGCTATTAGTATTTTCAGTGGGTTGCTAGGTTCCTGCCTTTTAAAAACTTAATTCTGAATAATTCCACACTGTAGTCATAGCTATAAATAATCTTAAAAATAAAAAAATCACTTCCTCATTGATTCTTCTCCCTACCAATTTCTCTCATCTTTACTTATGATTTACTTTTTATTTATTTTTACTTTTACTTGCTTTCTCCCATCTTTAATATTTAGATTACTGCAAAATCTTGAGTCAAATCTCTGATTGAAAATTCTTTCTGTGGGATTTCACCCCACACACCATTATATGCCTCATGATAGTACTCTCTTCTTCTGCGGCATATTCTAAGAATCCAAACTTTTCACTTTAGCCTCTGAATCCCCCTTTCCTGGATTTCCAGAACCCCCCTCTGGCTACATACCAGGGCTGCAGTCTTACCATCTTCTGTTCCTCATTTGGTGCCTAGCATCTGCTTTGATCCTTGGTCCTCTCCTCGCAGCCTTCTGCTGATAGCAGGCCCATCCTTCCCCTAAGCTAACTCCTCGACAGAGTGACCATGTACCAAAGCTGAACCAAAAGGCAAGCATCAAACTGATTTTTTAACAACCCTGCTGGCTTGTTATGATGATATTCATTTGATAGATAAAGAAATTGAAGCTCAGAAATCTTAAGTAATTTGAGTAAAGTCACGCCCTTAGCAAATGACAAAAAAGAGTCAAATTCATGTCTTTCCAGTATAAAGCTAGTACCGCTTCCACTGTCTCAGCTGCTCTTGAATCTTCCTAAAATCCTAGTGTAAATCCATCATCTCCCTGAGGTTTTCCTTGATTGATAAGACCATGGGGAGACTCCTCCCTTGAGTCCTCTAGAACACTCATCTCTAATATGATTGTCTTGTAGCCATCATTTGCTGGTTCATGTTTAGTTCCTTGATTCTACTCTCTTGTGACGGAAGTAGTATCTTATCACTTCTTTGTAAGTTTTGCCTCACCAAGCACAATCCGGAACATATGGTAGTGAGGCAGTGATATTAAGCATAATATATGTTTTCAATAAATTGTTGATTGATTATATAACATATGCCATTAATGCTGATTTCTCTTTCCTTTCAAGAAGTTAAAAATAAATATAACATAAAGATAGACATAAATATTTAATGCAAACTAATAATAGGAAATTTATAGTGCATATTAGTTTTCCCATTACATATTAACAGTAAAATAAGGCATCAAATACACTGTTATGCTTACAGGAAGGAGTAACGTCATGTAATTTTTATTTGGTCGGCAATCCTTCACTGACACCAGGAAGACTGCTAACAATAGGGCAATTTTTATATGTAGTTTCCCATTTTCTGTCAATATATCTAAAGCTCAGTTATAAGTTTTGATGTTAAGACTCAATATATCATATCTTTATTATGCACTTTTCTCACTGTGTAAAATTGGTCACTTTTTTCCATTTATCTTTCAGAGAATACAGGCTTTCAGATTTTATAAAAAGCACTCAAAATGGCTATGTTTTTTCACTAAAAAAACAAAGAATTCCTTTTGCTATGTTAATAGTACTTTCAAAAGGAGTGACAGTCATTCAAGTTAATATTTAATATGTACATAGAAGGGTAAAAAGAGTATTATATATAGGTTAAACTTTGTAGAAATGAGTGTATACAAATACTTTAAGACAATGATATGTTTGCCTGTGTGTACATAAAACTTTCACTGTATGGGGAGATAGAGATATAAACTTTTTTGCATATGTAAATATAGACATATAAATATCTTCATATAGATATAAAATATTTGGAATTGGGTTAGTTAGCCCTAGGCAGATTGTCATTACTAATTGGAATTTTTAGTTTTATTTTTCTGCATCGCATTCTATGATGTTACTTTTAACTGCTAACATCTGTCTTAAGGCTGCCCAGCTAATCTCTTGTCCTCCCCCCTCACAGAACCTGTTTTCAGAAATTCTATTTTGCCTTCTTGGTCATTGATTTGGAAATTGGTGACCAAGAAAGCAAAGGATTACCATTCCAAAGAATATTTGCATATTTAATTAGTGGGAAAGGAAGTGGTTGAATCTATTAGGTTGACCCATACAAAACCACTGTTTTTCCGGTAAAATAAAAAAATGGTTGAATATAGGTGATTTCATAAGGATCAATGAACGTAAGAATAAGTTTTAGGCATTTGTCGCGATCTGGCTGAAGGCAGATCTGCAATTCAAATTGTCCCCTTAGCACTTAGTAAACAACGTTGCCCATTAGATGAATAAGGACCAGCAATATGCTAATAGTTCCAGCGCTTTGATGACATTATCCAGAAAACAAAGAATCTATTTTAACTTTAACATACCTTCAAGTTTATTGCTTATTACATTTAAAATAAATGGGATGGGGTCCATCAGTATTTCTGCAATGTTTTGAGCATCTCAAGGCCCTACCCATCTCTGATTATAAAACTAGCCGTGCTCATAACAAACAGAACATCTATTTATGTGTAATCTTATCAAGTATCCTTACCTGCTTTGGGCATCTTTTCATCTTTTTTAATTTCAGATTCTGGGGTAAAACATACACATACACGAATACAAAGAAACGGGGAAAAAATCAACATTTGAAAAAACCATACAAATGAGTTTTAATAGATTTTTCTCAACTGTTCTCAATTTCAATTATAGTTACATACTTCTATCAATATGCAATGAAACATTTGTTCTTAGTAAATTATAAAGTAACAAGCAAAAGGACTTGGATTTTAAAATCCACTTTGCTAAAAAAGTTTCATATTAAACATACTAAGAAATTTGGCATCTTGTCTTTAATAAGAGCTCACTTCTTATGATTCAGAAGTTCTCTAAGTAATACTAATAAAAAATTAATAAAAACCGCTTGGGGGGAAAAAGTGTGGTAATTTTTCCTAATTTAACCAATTCAAGCAATTTATTATTTTTGACTACATACACTCAATTCATGGAGCGCCACCTGGTGGTTAATTTAATAATTTCAAATTGGTATAATTCTTGTTTTTATTAGTATTTGTTACTAATTTTACAAAATAAATTAAATTGACTTAAGTTTAGTATAATAACATAAAACGTTATCAGAATGAAGTATTTTGACTTCTTAGGAAATGACTTTTGTCTAAAAACTGCATTCCAACTTAATATCTGTATCGGATAAATACATAGTTTTATAAACTTCATGATACCATCCCAACCAAGGTAATGGTTGACTATATTTTCACATTTCCGGGTTTTTCCTGTTGTTTAAACAATGGTTCCTAGGCCTTATAGTTCTCCTTTTTTGGCATAAAGTCTTGTTTTTATTAATAGAAGGGTTCCAGTGTGTTACAATTTTTCCTTCCAACAGCAGAAAAACAGATCTCATAGTTGTGATACTTTTTAAATACAGTCTGTGTTATCAGAGATAAGCTACCTGCATTTGTTTGAATTCTCATTTTCTGGAGTTACCAAAACAAAAAAACAAAAAACAAAACAAAAAACCCACCAATCCTCATTTGTTTAACACCAGAATTTCAATAGTAGAGAATTACATGGCCATTCACAGCATACTTCCTATAATAGTTGAATGCATATCCTGTAAAAAGTGGTATCACTGCTACTGTTGCCCTTCAACACGCCCTAGCACACATTCCTCTCTTTTTAGTTAACACATTTGCTGAACTGGGAAGGGCACACACTATCTTAATACTTTCCATGTGCCTTAATGTTATATAAAAGTTTGTTATGTAAGTTTTTACTTAAGTTTCATTTATTGTCTGTGTCCCCTTTTTAGATTTTAATTTCCACAAGAACAACAGCTGTGACTTGTTCACTACTGAAATAACATCATTTGTTCAAATATTTGACACGTGGTATATGGTCAAAATTTTATGGGATGAATGAGTAAGTGAACAAAATGGTTAATATAGAAAGACCAAATGGCTTCCCCTGGTGCATCTGTAGTACTAGAAGAAATTGATTCATCTCATGCTTCCAGAGCTAGAAACAAAATTTCAGTGTCCTAGGATGGGGATCACAAACATGTTGGTCATCAAGTAGAGCTGTCTATTTGAAAGCATTGCTTCCCACTCTACACATGGCTCTCTCCTCCTCAGTCAACTTTGTCGTTGTTGTCTTGAAATGGAATTATCTTAGTCTTAATGTTTGTCAAGAGATCTTCTCAAAAACATAAAAGTTGTTGAGAATATTTTTATGAATACAATATGAGAGCCAACTTTTATCTTGTACATGGAATTTTACACGCACTCTTACAAACACCCATTGTCCAATATGCATATGCCCCTTAGACCCTCGTACTATGATGGAACGGTTGACTTTTGGTATTGTGCAAATAGCACTTACAGTGTGACCTCACATGTTATGAGTTCATGGGTAGTGTAAGAAGAGGCTTTGGGGGGCATCTGGATGGCTCAGTCGGTTAAGCGTCTGTCTTCCTTCAGGTCATGATCCTGGAGTCCCGGGATCAAGTCCCACGTCGGGCTCCCTGCTCATAGGGGAGTCTGCTTCTCCCACTGACCCTCCCCCGTCTTGTGCTCTCTCTCATTCTTTCTCAAATAAATAAATAAAATCTTAAAAAAAAAAAAAGAATCTTTGGGTAGTATAATCTAGATTTAAGAGCAAGCTCACTTACTAAGTTTTGTGACCTTGGGTATTACTTAAAACCCTAAATCTCAATTTTCTTACAATGGAGAAAATAATGTTGTAAAACTCAATGAGAATTATAAGTGATGTATAGAAAGAGCTTAATTATTTTAAAATTATGCTCATAAACTTAAATTGCATGCTAATTTTCTTTTTTTTCTTACAGAATTGGGTCTTTATCCTTGAAGATCCAAGGGAGGAATTGTTGTGTGAGATTATTGTCAAAAGATTTTCTAAGGTGAGCATCACTTTTATTATTGTTTATTTTATTATTTTATTATTATATATTTTATTATTATTGCTATTATCACTATTATTATATTGCTCATTTAGAGCTCAGTGCCTTCGTTTTGTAGATGGTCTTGCTACTGAAGGCTAGGACTTTAATTTTTTGATTCACATATGGATGCCTGTTCTTAGTCATATAAATATAATATATACATTTCTATTTAAGTTTAGTCAAAAGGCTTCATTGAGTCACATATAGATGTCTGTTCCTAGTCATATAAAATGGCAACTATATATATTATAAATAAAATACACATATTATAAATCTTTAAAAATGTATATTTAAGTTTAGTCAAAGTCTTTTTTAAGAAGTTTCAGGAAACCAAATTCAATGGTTAGTGCCACAGATTGGGAACTGGAGGCTAGAAAGAGGTAATGGGAATTTTTATTTTCACTCAAACTTTACTGTTTGGAATTTTTTTTAAACCATTGATTACTATTGTATAATAATAAAATATCTGATTTTCATAAACATTTGTCAGTTGAGCCCTTCATTTTGGGCTCCACACGCAAGCATTGCGGAGACATGGAATGAAGAAATCATCACGCTGAGTTGTTGAGGCAGACAGCTTGTCATTTCATATGCAGCACTGACTTTTCCAGGCTGTTGACTTCATTTATGAAATGTAAATTGCTGATGGGCCTGGGGAGGGGAGCTTCATGAATGATTTTTCAATGTCATCAACACTATGCTCTCAAGGAAAGCAGGCCAACCAAACTTAAACATGTATGTGATTGAGTCAGAGAGGGGCCACTATGGAAATCAACTCCATATAGGAGCCTCTGTTTTGTCATCATGAAATTAAAAGAAAGAAATCTACACAATATATAAGTCCCCAGAATCAACGTTCTTTTAAGAATGTCTCCATTTTAAGGGTCCCTGGGTGGCTCAGTCAAGCATTCAACTCTTGGGTCCAACTCTGTTTGGGTCATGGTCTCAGGGTTGTGGGATCCAGACCCTTCCACTCCCACCCCTGTCCGATGCAAACCCCCCACCCCCATCCCAGTAGGGCTCCACACCCTGAGCAGAGTCTCCTTGGGAGTCTCTCTCTCCCTCTCTCTCTCTGCTCCTTCCTCTGCTTTCTCTCTCTCTCTCTCAAATAAATAAATCTTTAAAAAAGAAAAAAACAGAGAGAAAGAATGTCTCTATTTTAAAATATTTTGTAAGGAGAAGCTGAATATCACTGATTTTTCTTTTTCCACTTTATTTTGTTACCATTTTCACATTTGCTTTTCAATACATAGAGGCCTTATATATGAAATAAATAATAATAATAATAAGCTTTTGCAGCCAATGATACTTTCCTCATGGCACTCACTAAATATGTGTACTATATACATTATTTATATTTTATTTATGTAATATTAAGCATTTGTGAAGTTATTTGCTTTCTAACCCCAGAATATAAACATCATGAGTCTTGAGATGAAATTTTATTTTCTCTGCTGAATCATCATGCCTAGATCAATGTTTTTTTGCAGAATAAGGATCAGTAAATATTTGTTGCACAAATGAAGAAATTATCTTATATAATCCTCACTCACCTCTCCTATGAGGTAAATACCACTATTACACCCACACTAGAGATAACAATATTGAAGCTTCATAATTTGTTTAAGTACATTTCCCTATTAAGGGGCAAAGCTTGTCTTTGAATACAGACTCTTTCCTGACTCAAGAGCCTTAAGCACTCATAAGCAAATAGCTATAACTGCTATTATGACGGATAAAATGAAAAGGTTTCAACATTTCATACGTAAAAACTATACAGTAAACCACCTTCTATATCTTATAGATTGGTTATATTTACCTAGGTTATATTACGTAGACAAATTACTAACATAGTTATTAGTATTCTAGTTGGCATAAACCTCATAGCCACTGAAGTTTCTGCTTTCTTCAGTCATTAAATTATGTTGTATAAATGAGTTTCCTAAATCCAGCTGGTTGAATGAAATAAATAGACTGAACATTGATAGAAAATTGACCGCTGTCTCATATACTCTTGGAGTAGTATTCCATATTTAATGGCATGGGAAGTTTTACATTTAAAAGCAAGTCACAAATCTATTTTTGTAAAATATACAAAGGAATTTCAGCAGTCAATTGTTTGTGGGTTTTGGTCTGAAGGAGTCTGGAAAGCATGGTGGCTAAGGACAAAGGCATACTGCCAGGCATGCATCCCAAATCCACCTCCGGTGTCTGTGGGACCTGGGCAAGTCACTTTCAGTGCTTCAGTGTTTACATTGATTTAAAAAAAAAAAAAGATGCTGTAAAAATTAAATTGAACAGTACGTGTGAAGTATTTGGAACAGCATCAGATAAAATGCAAATAGTGCACATTAGTCTCTTTATTGATATTTTATATGATATTTCTTTTATTTTTCTACCATACTGTTAAATAAAATATATTTTAAATAAAAATATTTTAAAATAAAACAATTAAGGTTTATTAAATATTTAATTAAAAAGTAGTATTCATAAATTTATTCTGAACCCATGATTTTCACATCATTTGAGTAATCATTTTCATTTTTTGATGAAAATCTGCTACTAATGCACACATATATACATTTAGACAATTTCACTGTGGTTCTCATTATATCACTTAAAAATAATTTATATGCAAAACACACCCATACACACACCCACACACTTCCCGTTTTGTTTTTTATATGAGGCTTTATGGGATGGGATGGAGAACTACTATTATTCCAAGTAGTTTGGCTTCAAAATTTGGGAATACGGAAAATTCTCACTGAACTCATGTTTTTTCATGTCTTGAGAGGAATTATTTTGCCCACACTCAATCTGTTTTGATAGGTAGGATTTGATTTCATCTGCTGTGGACATATTACTTTATGGTCCAGGTAATGCCATTATGAGAAAGAAGAAATCTGACTACCTTTAGGTTTGACTTGGAACTTCTAAATTTAGTTCATAGACCTCCAAAAGAAAATACTGTTCCAAGTTTGGGTGACGTCACATGGAGAACCAACCCCTTGGCATCATCTTCTCCATGACTTTTTATCTTATCTGGGCCTGCATTTCTTTACTTCAATATCCCATGTGTTTAATGTTTTCCTTCCACTTTTTTAACCATGTCCATATGGTTTTGAAACATTCTGTATTCTCTGTGCTTCCATTTTTCCTGCCTGAATTTCTAAATCAGTATCATCTCTGTTTATAAATTGAGGAATCCTCCATGCACCCTCAAGGGACAAAGCGATGACATTCTCAAGTAATTATGCAATCTCAACCAAATTGAGGCCTTGACGTGATCATTTTGTACTGCAGGTGGACAAGAGCAGACAAACATAAATTGACTGGACAAAAAAAAATCTCTTGGTTTGAAATTTATTCCTTTCATTTGTTAACCAAATGATTTAATGTAAGGTATTTGAAACTCTAAATTTTAGTTTTCTCACCTTATGAAATGGAAAATGATAATTAGCTGATGTGTTTGTGGCTAAGACTAGATCAAATAGTTTCATAATATTTGTTGAGCAATCATGTACTGATATCTGAATAGCAGGTGTCCACAGTTTGATTGGATTAAAAATCTAGGATGTCTGGTCCCAGGCACCATTGGAGACCACTTCACTCTTCTCTTTTCCAGCCCTCTTTTTCAAGTATTGTGATATTTTCTTGGACAGGGATTTTATCTTGTTCATCTTTGGAAACATAGTGCCTAAAGTATCCCCAGACTATTACGCCACTCAAAAACTGTTATTGATACAAATACAAAGCAATGTAAAATGTGGTTTCAAGATGCCAGGAAAACCCAATTTACAAGCTTCACTTTTAGGTGGTTTACACTAAAATATGAGGTGGAATCCCTGTCCCATTAGCTAACGCCTTACCCAGATGGAAAAGCCCATTCAAACAGACTCACCACATTCAACACTGCTGCACATTATCTTTAGATTTTTATATTTAATTTGCCCTGGTCAGATATAATTATCTAGAGTAAGTTAATTAACTAGTTTATAGTTGTTGTTTTTTTTTTCCCCCAAGATTTGTTTACTTATTTGAAAGAGCTAGAGAGAGAGGGAGGAAGGGAGGGAGAAGCAGACTCCCCACTCAGGAAAGAGTCCGACAGGGGACTTGATCCCAGGACCCTGAGATCATGACCCCAGTCAAAGGCAGACACTTAACAGACTTTGCCACTCAGGCATCCTAATAGCTGGTTATTTTAAAGCTAAGCTAAAGTATCCAGCTACTGAGCAGGGCTTTTTCCATAACACACATACATACACACAAACCTCATGCCCCCACACATATGTTCTGTGTCTGTGTTTGTCTCTCTCATCTCTCTTTCCCATTAGGTCAACAAGAAAAAACAAGTATGTTTTATAAGCTTCTGTAGGCATAGTTCTCAAATGGCTCCAGTTCATAATGTCAGCACTTAATGCCTGACTCAATGCTTTAGGTCTTAGGTCCTGATTCTGCAATCCTTCCTTGGCAAGATTCCCAAAGAGTTTGATGCTCACAAAGAAAGTTTGCTGAGTGGACACTAAAGATGCAAAATAAGCCAAAGGGCATTCTCCCTTCACAGCACAGAGTCAACATATACATTTTTCCTGTCTCATTCTGTCGTCATTTCATTTCCATGACCCTTTGTTTTTCCTATATGCTAAATACGATGTACTACATTTCTGATAGTGTCTCTTTGCCTTTATCTTCTCGCTCTTTGATGCCTCCCTATGTGTGCCTCATTATTCTTTCCTTCCTGGAGTTTCCCATTGTGCAAAGTACACAGTGAAATAAGTGAGGAATAATTGGAAGAGGCTGCACATATTGGTTGCCCAAATAATAGTCAGTTAGAACAACGTCCCATGATGTTATTTGAAGATGGCAGGATGGCTGGATGAATATATTTCAGGTCATGAGCCAGTTGACTTTAAACCATTCAATGGTTCAGAAAGTTGTGCAATAATCAATTGCCAAGGCAAGTAGACATTCTTTGGTTTCTCCTTATCAAAGGTAGAGTCTGTCTCTAACTAGACTCCTCCTTGTTTCTCTGCGTACCAACATTCATTTTCTTTAACTTGAAGTGAGAATAATCTATGAAGTTAATAAAAGGTCATAAGTTTAAATATGGGTCATCCTAAATCTCACTCAAATATGTAAAAATAGTGCATGACCATATATGAGAAAAGAATTCATTTAGAATCTTTAAAATAAGCAGGAAAAATGAAAAAAAAACTTACTGTGACATTTTTAAAAATTTCCCCTCAAGGAGAGAAGCATATTAGAACATTTGCATAAGGCAGCTTGGAGTGACAACAAAAGTAGGTATGCAAAAGGACAGTGATTCATTTTTTCATGCTACTTTGCCCCCTTTAATGAGAGATTAAATGGACAGAATACCAAGGAAGGAATGGGGGCTTAACTTTTGTAACTGTTTATGTATTTCCTATACATATAGTTGTATATATATTATCATTGTGCATTAATATTTTGGAGGGAGAAAATGAAAATTCGAAGTGCTTGGATATATTAATCTGTAAAGACAATGATCACGATAAAGAAAATTCTGGCAACCTCAAGTGCTTTTCTTACCAACATATAACCCCTTCCCATTCTATCAACTTGGCATTTTGGGCCAATGGGCACAACAGGGAAAGTGTTAGGTCTGTAAGATGCTGCTTAAGAGTGACAGAGCTACCATCACTGGTTCAATTTTCACTTTAAGAATTCTTCGGGAAGAAAGTAATCATGGATTTGTAAAGGCACTTATGGACTTTCTTTTTATATTATCTTATTTTATTTCTTTTCCAAAATTCATTGTTTATGCACCACACCCAGTGCTCCATGCAATACATCCCCTCCTTAATACCCACCACTAGGCTCACCCACTTATGGACGTTTTATGCTTTTGAATCTGATTGGTCTTTTTTAAATTGATAAATCCTCTGTAACTTTCCTCCAATCCTACCAAATACAAAAAATTGTTATGGGGAAAAAAAACAACTTTGATGACATGTTAAGGTAAGTCTTGCTAATATATCCCAATATTGAAGAACAAAGGAAAGTAAGATTATTTTTAGGTGTATTTAAGACTATACTAAGTAGCTAATCCAGTGTAGAAACCTTAGATAATTTTTTAATCTTTTTGCATCAATTTCTTCACTGTTAACATGATAGTCATAATATTTTCTCCCTAAAATAACTCAAAGCAGAATTAAATCATGTCAACATTTAAATCTGAAACAAGGCACACAAAGAAAAACAGAAAAAAATTACACAAAATTTAAAATACTAATGTTGATTATAAAATCTAGTATTCTAGATCTACTGTCAAATTTTAAGAACAGTATCACAGCAGGTTCTAATATTTCTTAGAGGAGAACATTGTCATAAGCAAAGATGATATTTGTGAATTGCAATGTTATTAGAAAAAACTTTTAAAATTCAGAATGATGAACCAACTATATAGTTAGTCTCATGTGCTTGTTAGACTGATCAATTACAAAAGACGAAATAAATAACTGTCATGTCAGTTTAGAGAATTAGAACAATAAATAACATTAAAACTAGAACTTTTCAGAAGAAAACTTGATTCTTTTTATGTCAGTCATTAGCCATCAGAACGTCTGTGGTCACTAGATAATGCAGTAGTAAAGGAACATTGGTTATATTCTGATGGATACATGTTAGTTAACATATTCTAAAAGGTGCTCTTTGGGATAAATCTCTGAGCCCAACTGCTTTTGATTCTTTCTCATAGAAGCAGAGTATATAATATCTACTCTTCAACGAACTGTCAAGTTTTTCCCTGCAGGTCTGTATGTGGATATATCAGTATTTAAATAATGTTTATAGAATCAACATTGGAACCTTCAGAATAAGACTTAAAAACTAGTGACAATGGAAAATGCATAAAATACCAACTTCTGGAAAATAAAAAGAAGAGCAGACAGGTTATTAGTATTGGCCGTCAAGATGCCTGATTATATTCATGCTAAAAAGAATGTTCTGGGTTCCTCAAGATTCAGTTTTAAACGTACTCTTTACTAACTTTACTCAGAACTTTGCTCTTCTTACCTTGATTCTTTCCATCACTCATCCATGCATGCCCGCACCTTTAAACTCCATACACTGGTAAACATATCCCACAAGTGTATCTCCAACCTAATTTCCTTTTCTGAACCTCACACTAGGATAGTCAGCTTCCAACTCTACATTTCTATTCGGATGTCCTATAAGCACCCCAAACTCAACATGTAAGCCAGACTTATGACTTATCCTAAGCCGCTTCTTTCCTGGTGTCCCATGTCAGTGGTATCACCAACCATTAGTTACATAAAATAAAAATCTTATTAAATATTATATTTGTCAAAAATGTCCTCTTGTCTCCATTTCACTTGAAATCATCCTAGGTCAAGGTACCATAATCACTCACTTAGATATTATCAGTAGGTGTCTTCACTGGTCTTCTTGAATCCCATTCTGCCCTTCTCCAACACACTACCATAGTGGCCATTACAGAATGCAGCCCTCTTCCCCTCAAACATGTATAAAATACTTTTGTGTATATCCACTGCCCTTAAACTAAATACCAAAATCCTTAATATGGCTTATAGCAGGGGTTGGCAAGCTTTTTCTGTAAAATACCAGATAGTAAATATTTAGCTTTATAGACCATTTGATCTCTGTTATAGCTACTCAACTCCAGTATTAGGGCACAGACTGCTACAGAGAAAACACAAATGAATAAGTCTGTTTGTATTCTAAGAAAATATTATTTATAGATACTGAAATTTGAATTTATTACATGCTTTAAATACCCCCAAATATTATTCTTCTTTTGATTCTTTTCAACCATTTAAAGATGTACAAACATTCTTATCTCATGTTACAGATTTCAGCCATGAAACACAGTTTGCATACTCCTCGTCTTCAAAATTCTGATTATCTCTTATCTTTGTTTTGTACCTCTCTTGCTAACACTTTCTACACCTCCATAGCACTGTCGTCTTTCACAAGAAATTTGACTGTGCTGAAACACTTTTGTACTCCTTGCTCTTTCCTTTTTTCAATTCTTCACTTGTTAAAATTCCTACTTAATCTTCATACCTCAGATCTAACGTTGTTCCATTGAGAAACATTCCTTGATTCCCCGACCTAAGTCACATTTTTTTTTAAAGATTTTATTTATTTGTCAGAGAGAGAGAGAGAGAGAGAGAGAGAGCACTGGCAGATAGAGGCAGAGGGAGAAGCAGGCTCCCTGCCGAGCAAGGAGCCCGACGTGGGACTCGATCCCAGGATGCTGGGATCATGACGTGAGCCGAAGGCCCCTGCTCAAGGCATCCCCTATGTCACATTTTTCTATGCCTCTACTCATAGCACAGTGCACCTTTTGTCAAAGCATTTCTCTCAGTTTTGTAGGTGTTCATTTATTTGTGTGATATCCCTCCTTAATATTCATCCCTTCTGTTAGACTTCAATGAAATCTGAAATCCAATGTTTGGATACCATTGTATTTTCTGTATATTAATATGATAAAATTCAAGATAATACTCTCAAGTGAAAAAATATTAAAGAACAATCTTGGTAGTATACACAGGGGACTCTGATTTTATTATAATGTTCATATATTTAAAAAGAAATTATATTCATATATTGCCCATTCTGGCCGATGTTGTAGGCTGGTTCACTCGACATCTATTCTCACACCTCTTTCTCTTTCCTTCTTCTAATATAGAGGCTGGAAAATGAAGTACAAGAATTCCCAAATCAGGATGCCTCAGTGGCTCAGTCGGTTAAGCATCTGCCTTTGGCTCAGGTCATGATCCCAGGGTCCTGGGATCGAGCCCTGCATCAGAATCCCTGCTCAGTGGGGATCCTGCCTCTCCCTCTCTCTCTGCTGCTCTGCCTGCTGTGCTCTCTCACTCTCTCTGTCAAATAAATAAATAAATAAAATCTTTAAAAATAAACTAATAAATTAATTAATTAATTTTAAAAAATTCCCAAATCTTCTTGGGGTTGGATCAGCCACTGAGAAGCAGTTATGGCCAGAAAGTTGTGGACAAAAGCCGCTGAAACAAGCTTTGCTTTCCAAATAGACAAAGTCTTGTGAGGAAAAGGTGTTGAATCTCTGTCCTGTCCCCGGTGAGAACAGTTACAGGATACCTGGATGACAGCCAGTTTGCCATCCTTAGGACCAAAGACACAAACCAATGGTGGTAAAGTTGGAAGGAAGGAGAAGCCAGAAGCTTGGATTCTTGACAACATCCTTGAACTATTTGTACCCTAGTCTTCCTCCCTTTGGTCACCTTGTTGCCCAAAACAAACTTCTTATTTGTTAAAGATCACTCTAATCAAATTTTTGATTAGCAAAAGAGGTAAACGTACACAGACACAGATATGATTCACCTATGTAACTAAAAATTCATAAAATTTCTAGAATATAGTGGCAGAATTTGATTAATGAGAAAACTGGCATCTCATAAGACTAGTGGTAGTACCTTCTCTAAAATAGCCAAAGGCTACATCTTAAGATGTTTTTATGTCATAGAGTAATTTTAGATACTATTATGTTGACTGCTCTGTTCTTAATGGTATACCATTATATACCATATATTATCATTTACACATATTGTTCTTTGACTCTTAAGCAAAATGACAATTGTCCTGAAGGGAAAAACTATACATAAAGGCTTGTTCCCCTTTTTACATTTTATATTACAATGTATCTCTGTTTAAATATGAGATGTGCATTCTTTGCTTTAAAGTTCTTTTTCTTTATAGTTTTATAGCACTGGACAAAATTCTTATTTCACTTATCTCCAGTGGATTTTATTTTACTCCATTTTATTTTATTTTTATTTCAGTATTATAACAGTGTAAGTGACACATAAAACTGATAGATATTTAAAGTGTACATCATGGTGATTTAATATATGTACGTGCTGTGAAAGGATTTCCCACATCTGGGTTTTATTTTGTATGAATATGTCTGCCTCTATGTTCATTCTGCAATTGAAGACTTGTATCATTTAGGGTTTACAACACCAAGCACAGTGCCTAAAAAGGTCACCAACCAAGCAACCAGACAACCAACCAGTTTTCCAAACACAGTAGAGACTCAAAAAATGTTTTGAGTAATACTGAAGAGTAAATAGTTGGGGAAAAACACAAAAGAAAATTGCAGGTGGAAGTAAGTTGCCTGAATTATTTGCGCAGCTTTCTATTTCACTATAAGTGATGAAAAGTTTATGAGCAAAAAATGAATGTTTGAAGTCATGTGAGAGGTTTCCTAGAGTCATTTCTTTAAATTTACTTTTCATTTCAATATTAACTTGCAATAACTATTGAGAGTTGGCTAAGGCAAAAACAACAAATATTAAATGAACTTTAGGATCTGCATATATTAAACACAAAGTTAAAAATTACAATAAAAGTGAATATCACAAATGCTGACTTGGAAAATCAGTCAAGATAGTCTTGGTTCCATAGTGATTTCTATAATTCAATAGAAGTTGTGGCAGAATAAAATTATTTACAGATGTACCATAAAGGTCTTTCTTTATTTTCACTATTCACTTTGCTATTTGTTGCAGAAATATTACTTTGATTAATATAAATGATAAAATATGGATTTCTCACAGTACTGCTTTCTGAATGCTACAACTGTAATCTTATTTATTACTCTAAATATATTGCTGTATATAATCCACATATTCGAGTTTGTTTAATATGATCTATAAACTTCTTTAAGAAAAGAATCGTTAGAGATAATACAGCAAAATTGTGAGTTTGGCTTAATTTTGTAGACAAAAAATTAGAATTAGGTAGCTGGCCACTTGATTTTTGTCTATGGTTTTATGTTTAAATAATTTTAATTACCAGAAAAGCTTTTACTTTTTCATATCAAATTAAATGATTGATCGTCATCATTAATGTCATATGAAGCTACCCTCTAAATTTTATGAAGCAGAAATAACTGAAAACTGTATTCTTTCATGCAAATATGAAATTGAAGATTATTAATTCCTAATCTAAAAATAAGTATGCAAAAAAGAAAACTGGTGTTTTCAGTGTCTTCCGCTATTTTTATGATATCATGTTAAATTATGTCATGTTACGTGGCAGCTGAAGTGAAAGAAGGGGATGGAGGGACAAGCTAAAACTTTCTGACTTTGCCTGATACAAACCAAGGTTGTACTTATTCTTTATTTTGTTTTATTTAGATCAAGTATATACAACCAATAGGCTGAACACAAAAATCAGAATCTTTACAGAAAGGTTAATGGAAAGTGGGAAACCTCAAACACAGATGTCTTCAGACCAAGTAGAACACCTTCTAAAGGGCTAAACCAGATTTAACACAACTGCTACGTACCAGTTCTTCCACTGGGCTGTGCTTGAACAAAATACTTCACATTTCAAAAATACATTCACAGGAATTCTCATTTCCTGGTGGTCATTCTTTGTAACTAAGAAACTTCCATAGTGAAAACATTAAAGTACCCCTCCAAGCATCTACCTCACCAACAAAAAAGTCTTATGCACAATGAAGAATATTTGGAGTCAAATATGATATTCTGAAATAATAATTCTTTGCACTTTGTGAAAATAACCCAAAAGGAGATATTGAAAGGGTTGGAGAAAAATCAGAAAATTAAAATTGAAAAATTGAAAAAATTAAAAACACAGGAGAGTGAATGAGCAAATAGAAAGTGTAATGATTTTTGTTTTGGTTATTTTACTAGAAAATATCTTCTAAAGTGCTTGTGGAGTACATAAACATGTAAAATATGGTTTGTTTGTTTGTTTGTTTGTTTTTACACCTTTAAAATAGGAACGATATTTTATCAACTACATACCATACAGGCCATGAAGGCCAAAATCATTTGAAATAAAGAATAAAGAGCAATGGTGATGTGAGCTAATTATTGTCTGTATTACCAATATAATTCGTATTTTTAAATTCCGGTGTTGGATATTTTATTCACATTCACTTGAGGATTTCTTTAAGGCAAAATTCTAGTGTGCTGCTTTTGTGCAGTGTTTTTCTCTTAAATCTATACAATTTGATTTTGTCCCAAATTGAATTCCTTACATTCATTTCTATTGAAACCAGCTTCCAATATGTTGAAGTAATTGTGAATTGTATTACTACCTTCCAAAATATTATCAAGTTGGAGCACCTGGGTGGTGCAGTCATTTAAGCATCTGACTCTTGGTTTCAGCTCAGGTCGTGATCTCAGGATCGTGAGTTCAAGCCCCACTAAAAAGAAAAAAATTGTCTTCAGAAGAAACTGAGCCCCAACTTGAGCTCTGCACTCAGCACAGAGTCTGCTTAAGACTCTCTCTCCATCTTCCTCTGTCCCTTCTGCTGCCCAACAAGCTCTCTCTCTCCAAAATAAATAAATAAGTCTTCAAAAATAAAATAAAATAAAATATTATCAGGTCTATGATATTAAATTCTGACTACAATAATTTTCCTAGATTACTCAAATTATTTTATATATATCATCTTAGAACTAAAATGGGGTTTATATCAATATCCTATTAAAAAGCTTCATGTAGTTTAGATAGATTCCAGCTATTGTCTCTCTCTTAATTATTTGACTTTTACTATATCATGGAAATAAGTTACATTTGTCAGTCCTGATTTAAAATTATAAATCTTACCCAAGTGCTTCAGTGATTATAAAAATATTTTATGGTTGGGGCACCTGGGTGGCTCAGTGGGTTAAAGCCTCTGCCTTCGGCTCAGGTCATGATCTCAGGGTCCTGGGATCGAGCCCCACATTGGGCTCTCTGCTTAGCAGGGAGCCTGCTTCCCCCTCTCTCTCTGCCTGCCTCTCTGCCTACTTGTGATCTCTCTCTCTGTCAAATAAATAATTAGATAAATAAATATTTTATGCATAAAAACAGACACATAGACCAGTGGAACAGAGTAGAGAGCCCAGATATGGACCCTCAACTCTATGGTCAAATAATCTTCGACAAAACAGGAAAAAATATACAGTGGAAAAAAGACAATCTCTTCAATAAATGGTGCTGGGAAAACTATATGTAGAAGAATGAAACTCGACCATTCTCTTACACCATACACAAAGATAAACTCAAAATGGATAGAAGACCTCAATGTGAGACAGGAATCCATCAGAATCCTAGAGGAGAACATAGGCAGTAACCTCTTCGATATCAGCCACAGCAACTTCTTTAATGATATGTCTCCAAAGGCAAAGGAAACAAAAGTGAAAATGAACTTTTGGGACTTCATCAAGATCAAAAGTTTCTGCACAGCAAAGGAAACAGTCTACAAAACAAAGAGGCAACCCACGAGAAGATACTTGCATAGGAGAAGATACTTGCAAATGACAGTACAGACAAAAGGTTGATATCCAGGATCTATAAAGAACTCCTCAAACTCAACACACACAAAACAGACAATCATATAAAAAAATGGGCAGAAGATATGTATGGACACTTCTCCAATGAAGACATACAAATGACTATCAGACCCATGAAAAAAATGTTCATCATCACTAGCCATCAGGGAGATTCAAATTAAAACCACATTGAGATACCACCTTACACCAGTTAGAATGGCCAAAATTAGCAAGACAGGAAACAACATGTGTTGGAGAGGATGTGGAGAAAGGGGAACCCTCTTACACTGTTGCTGGGAATGCAAGTTGGTGTAGCCACTTTGGAGAACAGTGTGGAGATTCCTCAAGAAATTAAAAATAGAGCTTCCCTATGACCCTGCAATTGCACTACTGGGTGTTTACCCCAAAGATACAGATGTAGTGAAAAGAAGGGCCATCTCTACTCCAATGTTTATAGCAGTAATGGCCATGGTCGCCAAACTGTGGAAAGAACCAAGATGCCCTTCAACGGACAAATGGATAAGGAAGATGTGGTCCATATACACTATGGAGTATTATGCCTCCATCAGAAAGGATGAATACCCAACTTTTGTAGCAACATGGACGGGACTGGAAGAGATTATGCTGAGTGAAATAAGTCAACCAGAGAGAGTCAATTATCATATGGTTTCACTTATTTGTGGAGCATAACAAATAGCATGGAGGACAAGGGGAGATGGAAAGGAGAAGGGAGTTGAGGGAAATTGGAAGGGGAGGTGAACCATGAGAGACTATGGACTCTGAAAAACAATCTGAGGATTTTGAAGGGGCAGGGGGTGGGAGGTTGGGGGAACCAGGTGGTGGGTATTAGAGAGGGCACGGATTGCATGGAGCACTGGGTGTGGCGCAAAAACAATGAATGCTGTTACACTGAAAGAAATTAAAAAAAATTTTATGGTTGTTTGTTCGATTAGCTATTTTTAAAATAAATAAAAGTTGACAAATTTGGCATTTCAGGTGTGTTTGCTCTATTTTTTATTTATCTGTAGATTTAAAAAGTGTAATGTGGTTCTTTATGCTTTGTTCATTATATGCATTGTGATACATTTTCCCAGTGTGAAATTTATCTTTTCTTTTCAGATTTGTTCTCTTTTTGTCTTAAATCCTACTCTAATCATATATACACAATGGAATATTTCTCAGCCACAAAAAAGAATGAAATCTTGCCATTTGTAACAACATGTATGGATCTAGAAAGTATTCTGCTAAGTGAAATAAGTCAGAGGAAGACAAATACCATATAATTTCACTTGCATGTGGAGTTCAAAAAACAAAATAAACAAAACAAGACAGAAACAGTCTCATAAATATAGGAAACAAATTGTTGATTACCAGAGGTGGAAGAAGGGTGAAATAGGTGAAGAGGATTAAGAGGTGCAAACTTCCAGCTATAAAATAAGTAAGTCATGGGGGTGTAGCGTACAGTACAGGGGATATGGTCAATAATATTATAATAACTTTGTATGGTGATAGTAACAAGACTGATCAGAGGATCATTTCATAATATACAAAAATATTGATTCACCATGATGTACATGTGAAACTAGTAAGATATTGTGTGTCAGTTATACTTCAATAAAATAAGCATAATTCTGGAGACTGCATTTAATTGACTTTTTATACAAACCATCCCTTGTCTATACATACATCATTAAAAATTAGGAAGAAAATGGTACAATAATAAAAATTCAGCATTCATGAATAGGAGTATAATGTTAAAAAATGTATCTTTTCCAAAATTCTTTCTTTTCCAACACTATTATCTGTGACCATGAACTGGCTTGTGCTAGACTAACTATTTGGTACAGGATGACGAATAAAGGATACCTGGGATGACGGGAAAAGAGAAAGGAAGCTCTTAGGTATACGTGTCCAGGGATCAAAGACTACAATGCACATCAAGTGCTTTTTGGTGGAAATCTGAATTATTTTTCATTCATATGTATATATTCTGCATGCATTTCTTCTAGAGGAAATCCTTTTGAACTGAAATTCCTTAATAAAAAATGTGCAAAATTATAATATGTTTCTCTTTTTTTTTAGTATTTCTGTTTTGCATTGAAAAAGGAATAATAGCATCATTAAATGATTAAATTATTTAATGGCATCAAACTATTTCAGCTTAGATTGTGATATAACTGTCCACTCTAATCACCAATCAGATCATGCTGAAGAAATCTAGAGTTTCTTGAAAATAAATTAGTGTTTAGGTAAATACATAGGAATGTCATTATTCTTCACAATTAATTCATTCTTTAAAATGTAGCTACATTTTGCTATCTACTGGACATTTAACATTACATGTAAGAATTCTCTTATAGTTCAAAATATTCTAATTTACATATTATACCAGAACAGCATAAAGTTGTATATAGAACTGAAATAACTACTACAATAAGTGATGATAAAGCTTTAGATATGATAATATATTTCTTAAGTGAAACATAAATTCCTTAATAGGTCTGAAGTCTATGTTGCTTTAAAATACTTTTTAAGAAAATCAAGTACGCCTATGGGCTGAGAAAAAAGAAATCATGTTGTGCTTTTGTGTTTCATTAAATAGCAATTTTGTTTAATTTAAAATTAATTGCAACGTTAGAAAAATATGACTTAAGGGTATTTTTTTATACATTGCTACACTAACTAATGAAGACTCTTCATGCGCCCTTCATCTCTGACTGATTTCTCTGTCAGCTTTCCCCTCCCCTAGCTCTCCCATAACTCTCCCAACTCCAACACATATGTTACAAGTTCACCAAAAGTCTCTTTCCTTTTAATAAAATATTGCCAGTAAATTGGGATTTTTACCACTATGTCCCTCTGCATTAATTGGTCATTAGTTCCTGTAGATCTTCTCCTCGGGTAAATGTAGAAACAGGTTCCGTTTCTAATATTCAGTATAGTAGGTATAGTTCACTGGTTCACTCATGTTTATCTTGACAACAAGGAATATTAGATAATTCTGACTATGACACCATGCCCATAGAAAGTACTGGAGTTAATTAGAAACTAAATATATTACGTTGGACTTAGCATATTTACTTTTGTTTTAGCGGACATAACTTGGTGTATAGCATGTCAGACTTCACATTACTTTGAGCTTAGTATAATGGGAATGCAGTAACATGCATTATTAGAGTGCTTGACTTAGAAGATCAAATTTTTAATGCTGGCTCTATTGCAAAGCATGATAACTTTGGAAAGCTTCTTGACTATACCAGTTTTATTTATCTATAAATTGAGGGTATTGGACTATAATTTATCTCTAAGTTCCTCTTAGCTATAAAATTTGTTTAGTTTTATTGTATCCAACTTAACAGAATGGCAAGCTATCACTGAGAATTGTTAAGTATTTTTATCTTAAATCTTTGGTTTCCATAGCTATTCCTTATAGGATTCACCTTGGGATATTTATAAAATGCAGATTTTCCACTTCAGACTTGTAGAATCAGAATAACATATGCATTTTTAAAAGCTTTCATGGTATTTCTGACATAGCTACTCTTGTCTTTGCTGTTTCATAATACAATTTAGAATTTTATGATAGAAAATAGTCCTTTCTCCTTTGCTCAAAAATATACAAGGGCATATGAAAGTCATAGTTTTAAAAGCCCGAAAATTAAATGATATATTACTTTTTTGCAAATAACTGAATATGCAGCAGGCAGGTCAATGTGATTTTACATTTCATTATACAGTATTATTTTTTTCCTTTAGGGAAACTGGAACCTTCACTTCTTTCCCCTTAATAGGCTCTGCAAAGAAACATTGAGCGTTTGTTAGGAGCCAACATAAAAGGATTTGAGAACGCATATATAGTGGAGTCAGTAAGCTATCAGTAAGGTGAACCTGGTTGGAAATTACGTGATGTTCTCTTTCAGTTTGAATCATACAGAGACAAGGAAACAGTATAGAGTACAACAAGCCATCAACTTCTGATCATTTTCATTTAAAATAAATGTAAATTGTTGAATGAGCTACAATCTATTTATTCATTCAAGAGAACGGGCTTTTGGAGGGATCATAACTTATTTTAGCTGTAATTTTGAAAAAATATATGGCTTCTAGAAGTCTCCCAAAACCATTATAATCAGCATTAGCTTAGTTTACTTCTTTCAGGCTGTGTGATTTTTTTAAAAAAATAAACAAAGGAAAACGCTGCATCTGTCATGGAAATGTGGTTCTTTAGTATGAGACTCAAGTCAAACTAATTTCATGAATAAGACTGAAATAAAATACAAGAGAAAATTTATCCATAAACTCCCGACATCTTAAAAATGTGGTCCTTAGTTAAAACAAAATAAAACATCATTTAGTCTACCAGGTTCAAATAGAAAGTGATTCTAATCATATCATGGGTTCCTGACACATAAATGGGGGATGACTTGAACAGTGTCATGCTTTGTCCACGGCCTATATAAAAGATAAACCAGTTTTCTGCCTCCTCTGCAACATTACATCTCAGTGTCCATTTCACTGACAAAAGTCATTTTTTTTTTTTTTAATGCAGTGAGAAAGGAAGGAAAGGAAAAGAAAATCTATCCTGCCAGCCTCTGTTTTGTTCCCACCGTACAGTTTGGGGTTGGAATGCAGAATATGATGGTGGCACTTGTAAATGACTATCCCAGGCAAGCAGTCACTTAGAATTGAGTCCAGGTGACTAAGGATGGTGTCAAGAATGGACTTAGGAGTTCTACTGAAGTGGCTGTGTCCCTCAAAGCAAGATTTTCCTGGTAGATAACCTACGGCCTTAACTATCCATATGTTTGCAGAAAATTTTTAAATGGAGTTAGTGACAAGGAAAAGTCCATGTTGTCATTTAACGTGCTAAGTATAAATAGGGCCTATTTTTTTCTATATTCCAGCATCCGAAGATGAAATCAAGAGCCATGGATTGAATAAACAGAATGAGAAGCTTCATTAACTTTTTTCAAGCTAATGGGGGTAATTTACTGCTTTTGAATTTCCTGGCTAAACCAAAAAAAAATTAATGTATTGTGAAATGAGAAGTGATCATGGGGACAGATCCTTAGTAGGGTAGGAGAGTGTGTGCTTGGAACTTGAGAATTCAAGGTACAGTATGCTCTCTTAAATGTTGCAGTGAGATTAAAGTAGTTATAAAATCCAAGGCCGAGGCAGAGGACCCATAAGACTGCTTTGATATTGGTGGAGAAAGAAGGAAGAGGTGGAATAACAAATGCAATTTCATAATGTATTTGAAAGTCACATACTTATCACCTTACGTGTGGAGAAAGTGCTCAGAAAATAGAGGTGATTTTTATCACTCGGTAATGGGAAGGTGTTCTTTGCTCCCAGGCTGGATCATCTCCTCCATGGACCTTCCTACAGCTCATTTCCTCTCAGTGTCCTTTTTGACTTCAAGGGGTTTTAATCTGATTTAGGCAGCCCACAGGCTGTAACAGAAAGGGAATGAGACACCAAATCTGACCAAAACTTCTGTATTTCTATGTTAGGAAGGATAGGTATATTGTTGGCTTGGGTTAACTATAAAGGTATTTTTAAGCCATCTGCTTTGTTTTTGGGAGCAAAGCCTTGGAGAGCACTCTTTTGTGTGATTTTACAAATATGGTAGTTTCATTGTGTTTGTGCGAGAGCCTACAGGTAGGCTTATGATCTTGATTATCAAAATATAGAATGTTTAAAGCTGCATGGATATAAATTAGAATGCTCAAAGTAATCTGAGCAAGGAAGTTGCTCAGTGGTAGCATTGCTTCTGTGTGGATTCTTTCCTTCTTATTTGTTTGTCTGTTTGTTTATTTGTTTATTTATTTGACAGAGAGAGCCAGTGAGAGAGGAAACTCAAGCAGGGGGAGTGGGAGAGGGAGAAGCAGACTCTCCACTGAGCGGGGGCCTGATGCGGGGCTTGATCTGAGGACCCTGGGATCATGACCTAGCTGAAGGCAGACGCTTTAAAGACTGAGCCACCCAGGTGCCCTTTCAGGGTGGATTTTAACGTGTACGTGAAAGTGGAAGCAGTAAGAGACAGGCAAATGTAGGCAACCTTTTAGCTGCTTAATAGAAATAGCACTAAATACAGTGACTCCAGTGCAATAATTGGCTTTTTTTGCAGGTGGAATTGCTTCATTCTGATTCTGCCACAGCTCAGCTTCAGTCCTCAAAGCCTCTCCAAAAACAGTAATATTGCAGAGGTTTTTAATGTCCCTGACATCTTAGAGGTAACACTGCAATTTTTTTCTTTGATTTTTTTTGTAATAATAAATTATATTAGGAAGATAAAGGAAAGATGGCAATAAAATTCTTCTAAAATAGTATCCAACTAATACATAACAAAGACATTTGACAACATTAATACATTTGAATAAGAAAAGAGGTGCATTTGAAATAGTTCTAAATCAATAATCATATTCAGTGAACCTTTATTTACATGATTTTCTAGTGACTGTGAAAACATCTTGCAAATAGTAGAAACTTAACATTGAGGGAAAAGTATTCACTAGAAAATTGCCTGCAATTGTGCATTAATAACAATAACAACAAAAATAGAAATTACAGGAGTCTACTCAGTGGTCTGTGTGGATTTAAATCTCCCAGATAATATTCTCCTAGACAGATTTTTACAACTACCATTTCTAACTAGTTTAAGCTTTGGCACAAGTGAAGTCTTTAAGTAGTAGTTTAAATTTTTGATAATCATCAATGCCTCAACGTTTACTTTGGAGGTAAGTTCCAATCTTTCTTTTGAGCTGCTTTTATTATGAACAATAATATATGGTCCAAATATTCTTGTGGTATAATTGTGGACCAAAATAAATGTAACCCATTAGAAGGAGGGAAGGTTTACCTTGTGCAAATTATGGTTTGCAAATCATATACATGTATGTGTATATAAATAGCCATACATATATTTGGATTTTCCTGGTAATATCTTTCAATAACACCTTTAGTTCTCACACAATCAAGGACAGTGCTCTCATGAATTGTCAGATGAATTGAGAGAGGAGAATGAGAAGGAGTCTCTCTCAAAGTGCACATAATCACTGGAGAAAGAAAAGACTAAACTTCTCTGTGGGAATTAATTGGAGACCCCCCCCCCAATAACAAAAGGACTAAGACTATTTTTCCATACAGCAGAGCCAATGTATCTGTGTCAAATAGGTTTTTCAAACTTAGGTAATGAACTCTACCCTCAAAGCAAAATGGCTCTGAAGAATACAAATATTTAAGAAAGCTATTTTAAGGAGGAAGCAGTATCTGTGTAAAATGAAAAGATGAATTTTAGTGTCTGAAAGGCTTGACTTTGATTCTTGCCCTCACCTTTTAGCCACGATGAGATACCAAGTAGCTTACATTATGTACCTATGCTTCAGCTTCTTTGTTTATAAAACAATTGAAATCTCAAGCACAACTTGCTGAAGCAAAATGTATAAAGTACATATCTATGTGACTGGTAAAAAGCTCTTCCCTCCAACAATTCTTATGCTGTGCCTGGCTAATTCCTCATTCTTCTTACTCAACTTTTAAATATCACTTCTTCAGGAAAGCCTCTCTGATCCCCCAAACTTGATTAGAATCCCTGATTACAGTCTCTTACAGCACCCCATATATGTCTTCCATAATTCTTTCCATTTTAATTAATTATGTAATTAACACTGTAAATTCCACTGTAAAGACCACGCCTCTCTTGTACTCCCAGTGTCTGGTGAGCACATGTTTTGATTACTGTATATTAGATGCACAAAAAGTAATTATCAAATGTGGTACTTATCAGGCCATCTAAAAAATTAACATGAATAGTATTAGCTCTTGATACTTAAGTAGGTGGCATTTCTGCTAATTAATACAAAACATATATGTATATTTGTATTAGATAATAAATATATGTTTGTGAAGTCAGAGAGGGTTCAGTGAAAGTTGAAGTAGTCTGAGAAGTCTTGATGTTTTATGTGCACATTAGTCTTAGAAAGAGGTCTGGGATTTAGATGGAGAGAAAGGAAAGCCAGTCCACTGCAAAGACTGAGATCACAAAATTTAAATAAGAATGTCATGCTCTTTCATAGCAACAAAGAGCCTGACAAAACTCAAACAGACCCAAACTTGACTAAGAGTCTTTGAAAAGAATAATTCAACGCTCCAATTCCTGAGACTTCCTCCCTATTACTTGCCTTGCCATCTTTATTTCTCCAGAGATAAGCAAGTGCGTGGAATGATTCTGCACTAAATACATATTTTGTGAATGGATAGAAAAAGAGAATCAGAGCACATGGCGGCATTTTCTTTCTAACTTTTACTTCCCTTCTAAATTTGTTTTTTACTCTTTTCATTATTTAAGGAAAATCCTTACTCTTTCTTTTGGAAATTGAAATCAGAGCATTTCTAAGTCACAGTGAACTGGAAGAAAATGTTTAAGGGATAAGTCAATAAATACAAGTTTTCAAATTTATGAGTGTGACCTGGGCAGTTTGGGGTCACACATCTGCAAAGGAGATAACTCTAAGGTACTATGGTCTTTTCCAGATATTTTTGCTAATAAATTCCTAGTGTTATATTAAATCGAACTATTACCTTTATCCTTCAAAACTGAAGACGTCTTCATGGATTTTTCTTTTCTAATTTCTGTAAGAGGAATCATGGGAAGAACATGTTACAAGGAATCACAGAAAAAAAAAAGAAAAAAAAACAGCTCTGCAAGTTTCTTCATGTTTTTTGTTTTTGTTTTTATTTTCTGAAGCTTAACAACTCAGAGAGTGGCTCTGAGTTGGTATTCAAGACAGACATATTGCCTGTTATAAATTGCCTGTAAAACATTGACTAAATATGCAAAAGATACAAAATAAGCCCACGAATTATTATCACAATTGGAAGACTATCATAGACACATTAAAGGTAAACATAAGATGCTGTGGGCTTTGAGGAAAGAAGATATAACAATGGTCGCTAACATTGTCTATTCACTATATGTCATAGGGAATGTTCTCTACTGTTGACCATTCAACGTTCATGACAACCTTGTAAGGTAGGCAGATCTTGTTATTATTTCTGCTTTTCACATAAAGGGATTAAATAACTTCTAAGGTCACATGGATGAGACAGGAGGACTAGAATTTGAGCTGATATTTCTCTGAACTTAACCACAAGGGCCCGGTCTCTCCCAGCTGAATGATGGGATCAGGAAAGGCTTTGGCAGGTGGTACTGAGGCAGACCTTGAACATGGAAAGGATTTAGATAGACATAGAGAAAATGGAGAGCAAGACACATTTTAGAAGGATAGAAGAGAGCAGGAGGAGGCTTGAGCTGGTCACTTGTCAGTTCGGCTGTGTGAGTCACCTGTAACCAACAGAATGCAATGGAAGTTATGCTGTGTGACTTCCTGGGCTAATCATGAAAGCCAAGTTCTTTCCACCTGCTTCTCCAGGGACAACAGCTTGGAGGAAGCTGACTGCAAGGTAAGTACTCCAACCACCACTCTAACCACCACTAACCGGGTGGTTAGTACTCTAACCACCATGTTAGAAAAGCTACACACAGGCACCCAGTCAATAGGTCCTGCTGAACCTCCAGCTTCACTGCTAAGTGAGTGTAGCGTCTCGGACGTCCAGAAGATGATCGCTTTAGATGACTATAGCCTAAGCCCACATTTGCCTACAATCATATTGAGATACCCAAGTAAAAACTGCCTAGTTGATCCTTCCTAAATTTCTGACCCTCTAAATCATGAGCACAGTAAAATTGTCTGTGTAAATTATACCACTACGTTTTGGAGTGGTCTGTACACAGAAACAGCATTTGAAACCATCAGCTAATAAGTAACAACATACTGCAGCATGCTGTAAGTTCTCCAGTGGAGCTCTGTAGATAACAGAGAAATGATTAATAGCTCTATTTTATAATTGGGAAGGTTTTCACTGAGAAGAGGCCATTTGGGTTTAGGCTCCTAAAATGAGTAGAATCTCACTAGTCAGGAAATGCCAATTTAAGTGTACCGGGATGTAGGATGTAGAACAGATTTTTGAAATGCTGAGGATAGCTTCTGGAGTTTGTACATGTTTCACATGTACAAGGATAATCTGCCATCAATTGAGATATGAAATGTAAGAAATAGATGCCTTTAGAGAAAGATATCATCCTTGTTTTGAATGTATTATGTTTCATGTGTCCACAAGATAGCCAAAAATGAAATGTCTAGCAAATAGTGGGAAACACAGGTAAAGTGCAGATTGTATGCAAGTGTCGCAGAGAAGCAAAGCAACCTGCAGTCTCACTGATAAATGGAAACTAACAATATAATCAGTAACATGAGTTTTGAATCCCCCAAACAAATCTTATTTACTGTTTACATATACTGACTTGACTTCATGAATAAATTAAGTATACAAAGGCAAAATAAACCAGAACGTTAAAAATTTTGTTCTTCATAATACATACAAATTTAAAAAAAGACTGATGGATTATAATGTTTTGCTTGTATATTTTAAATCCAATCTTACATAATTTGCCTATACTGAAATATCTTTCACTTATTGGTAGTAATATACTTAATCTTATGCATTTTGATCAGCTATTGTCAAATGTTTTAAAATCACACAAACTGTGATCAAAATAGAAATGAAAGTCAAGTTTTAAATAATTTACTAGATAAAAATTATTCATTTTAAAAGAAACATACTCAATTTCAATAAGGCCAGGAATTTTTAAAATATTTATTTATTTATTCTATATATAGAGTGAGAGCATAAGAGGGAAGAGCAGAGAGAGAATCTCAAGCAAACTCCATGCCACGCGTAGAGCCAGATCTCATGACCCTGACATCATAACCTGAGCCAAAACCAAGAGTCAGACACTTAACTGACTGAGGCACCCAGGCATCTGAGACCGATTTTTTTTAAGTTAAGGAATTGAATATATCTAATTAAGATTAAGAAATAGAAAATAACATCTGCTTTTTCTTCTAACGTGGTCCTGTAGAAGATAAAATGCATCTATAACAACAGTGTTCTAAAGAGTTTGTTTGTTTGTTTAATGCCCACGAAACACGCAAAACAAAAGACTGAAATAATGGACAATCTTATAACGGAGGAAATTAGCACTAGAGTTTTTCCATAGCACAAGCATAAATATTTTGAACCCCAAGCAATGTGTTTAAAGGAAATAGCACAAATAAGAATATCTTTGATCTGCTATTTATTTTTCATTGCTCTGAATAATCAAGTTCAATATCAATTTATTATTAGTGACATTAGGATATTAAAAGTCTTTGTTGGAGCATCATGGTTTGATGTCAATATCACATATAACTAAATTTTAAAAGGAAATGGAAACTGGAAGTTTTAAAAAGCCTAACAGAATCATCAGACAATTTAAGCCTCCTGGCTATGAAAAGAACCAAACTCAAAACTAGGAACCTTTCTTACCCAGCGAGCTTTAATGAGGTGTTCAGAAATGTCATTTTTTAAAAAACTGTCTTTCTACCTCTTTTGTAGATACAAGATGTCAGCTGATTTGAGATATTTTTTTCAATGTATCAAACGTTTTGGATTTTTCTTCTAATGGAAAGAATAGTTTTAAAGAACCATATGGATACCTCTATTTATACATTTAATAATACTTGATAATTTCCTAGATATGACTATTAATATCCATCACATAGCATCAAAAATATTAAAATTGTTTCAAGCATTTCTACTGCTTCCTAAAGTGATATAATATTGCTCCTAAAGTGATTTAATTGTGATTAATTGCATGGATTTTTAAAATATTTATTATGTGAATACTTTACATGCATCTGTTATTATTTCCTGTTCATTTAGACATAATTTTTGACCAATCAGAAATATTTTAGAAAAGGCACTCTATAGAATTTAATATTTTTCCAAACTTCAAAATATAATTTTTATAAATCAATACAGACAAAAGCATTCTCAAGTTCTCTAAATGGTTTAAAAGCTGTGTTTGTAATTTCCATGAAAGAAAACATAATATATTGATGTTTATTTAATAATAATTTTGAATCCTCCTTAAAAGATGTAGTCAGAGTTTAATTTTACTGAGACACTGTCCATTAACTTTGTAATTAAGTATGACTTGGTGGGAAGCTATCTTTAACTTTGTCTTTGTCCTAATGATACATTTAATCATTCCCTATTCTGTGGGCTACAGCACTTGACACAGATAATTGCAACATTTTAAAATGCTTTTCTCTAAATATCTGTTCAAAAATCCTTAATTAAAAATGTTTCCAGTTCAATTATATTTACATGTTGGTATCTTTTTTGTTTTAACCTTGGAACCTTCATTGCATTTCTTTCTTAATCTTACATTTTATTAAAAAAGAATGTAACTTTGTAACTGATATTATCATCTACCTCCAATTGGACAGCTAATTGAAGAGCATAATATGAAATATGCTTTGAATGACATCTGGACAATGCTGTCAGGACTTGGAGACTGTGGTGAGGTATTCCTCAAGATATTGTATATAAGGCAAATTAAACTATTCTCTGAAAGTTAAGCTTCATAATCAATACAGAGTGGAAAGAGTGAGTGAGCTCAGAAAGTACCAACTACATAATACTATAAATACACCTCCAAAGGGCTTTCTTGCATTACTCAAGCACTGTGGAGATCTCGGCAAGCTGGGCTGTGTTAATAATATTAAAACTGTGACATAGACCACAGCATAAGAATTCAAAACAACTAACAGATATAGAACTTGTTCAATATACATCTTGCAATCACAATGGGGGAGAAAGTCTTGTCCAATGGATTTGGTATTCTAGTCCTTTTGATGAGCTCTTCCCTATAATAGTAGAGTTTTTCAAATTATCTTAGTTGAGGGACTCTCCTGAAATCATCTAAATATCCCTTTGCATTAAATTCTGATTGAACTTTATAACTGTGATGATTTTAGGCTGTACAGTTTGGCTGCAGAGAGTGGACCCTTTGTACATGCCTTAATACTCTGGTCCTCGTTACACATTAATAATCAGAATACTGATTGGAATTCCGGAAAGTACCTCAGTGGGGTGCATTTTAGTCATTTTTGTTCAACTCTGCCCAGCTCTTTTGGAAAGATCAGCAATATGCAATGATTTAAAAAAGGAAAATAAGCACTTCTTTATATATTTGGAAGCCGAGATAAACTAGGACATCGTAGGCACAAAATGAGCTACAGAGTCCTAAATCTACTATAAAAGATTTTGTTTTTCATGGAAAACTTTATTAGTCATTAAATTTTTCTCATGTAATTATGTTCCAGCCAGGATACCAAAGTTCCCATGTTTGTTTAAAGAAAAAATATTATTACAGGAATACAATTTGCTTGGTGGCAGGCAAAGCTAGGTCTTGGCCATTCTTGTGTTCACATACAATGATGAAGCATTATTTTATACCCTTAGGCATTTTACATATGATCTTTCTATGAACTGAATGTTTGTGTCCCTCTGAAATTCATATGTGGGAACCTAAAACCCAATGTGATGGTATTTGCAGGCGGGGCTCTGGAAAATGATTAGGTCATGAGATTAGAGTCCTCATGAATGGAATAGTACCCTTGCAAAAGAGATAAGAGAGAGCTGAGCTCTGTCTCTCTTTTTCTCTTTCCTCTGTCAGGTATATAATCAGAGGGAATCTGTCTGCAAACCAGGAAGAGGACTCTTACCAGAAACCAAATTGACTGGCACTTAGAACTTACACTCCCTAGTCTCCAGAACTGTGATAAACTTCTGTTTAAGTCACCCTGTCTGTGCTACTTTTGTTACAGGAACCTCGAGTTGACTAAGACAAATCTCTTTAATTTCTCACTCATTCCAGCGAGTTAGGTATTATCTACATTTCATAGATTGACAGCAGAAGCTAAGAGGCAAAAACTTGTCCAAGGTCACATCTACTAAACAGAGGTGGGAAACTTGAACCCAGACCATCAAACTACAAAGGTAGAGTTAAACTACTAGACTATACACTAAGAGAATAGTGGGTTATAAACTAGAGAGCATGTCAGATGCCCCCTCAGAATGAACAGTGAACATGTTTGCATCACCACATCACATCAATTGTTCTCCATAACTACCAGTCTGCCATAGCCTTCCCAATACTTCTGAAGGCAGACCATGTCATCTGATACATACTAAGAATTCAGTAACTATTTATTAAAAAAATTAATAAATCTGTCAATTTTATACTGACCACATTTTATTAGGAAAATTGCTCTTCGATATTTACATAAAAACCTAATAATCATTATAACCACCTTTTATGGTTAGTTATTGCCTGACTTTGCAATCCTAACATAGCTGTTATCAAACTAAAATGAAATAGCTGATATTTGACAGTTTTATCATCAAAAAAAGCATATATTCCAATCTAATATTTACCTAGCATTTTTTTTCCCCTGGAAGTTTAAATCTAGCATTTTACTTTTTGTTGTATAAGAAATACTGGACGTTGAATTTCCCAAATTGGATAATCTCATATTCCCTGTGCTCCACTGATTCATCCCTCCCTCCTCCAAAACCCCTGACAACACTAAACTTTATACCATCTCTGTGGTTTTACCTTTTCTAGAATATCATGTAGTTAGGGTTATATAATAAGAAGACTTTTAAGACTGGCTTTTTTTCACTTAGAATTTAAGTTTCTTCTGTGTCTTTCTGTGACTTGATAGCTCATGTATTTTTAGTACTATAAGAAGTAGCATTGTATGGATGTAACAGAGTTTAATGATCTAATCACCTATAGAAGAGTGTATTTGGTTCCAAATTTTAGCAACTATGTATAAAGTAGGTACAAAGGTTTGTTTGCAGGTTTTGTGTGGACATGAGTATTTAAGTCATTTGGGTATGTACTAAGATTGCTGGATTGTATGGTAAAAGTACATTTAGTTTTATAAGAGACCACCAAACTGTCTTCCAGAGTGGCTGTACTATTTTGTGTTCCCTCCAACAATGACTAAGAGTTCCTGTTGCTCCACATACTCCCCACATTTGATGTTATTAGTGTTTTGGATTTTGCCCTTCTAATAGGTATGCAGTGGAATTTCATTGTTTTAATTTGCAATTTCCTAATGATGTATGATGCTGAACATCTTTTCATATGCTTTTTTGGTCATCTGTGTATCTTCTTTGGTAAAGTATCTGTTCAGATCTTGTGCCAATTTTTAAAAGGAGTTGTTCATCTTCCTATTTTTTGCATAACTGTCCTTTATCAGATATGTATTTAATAAACATTTTCTCTCATTCTGTGTCTCAAGTTTTCATAACAGTATCTTCTGAAGAACAGACGTGTTTAATTTTGATGAAGTCCAACTTATGAATTTTTAATTCATGGCTTTGCCCTTGGTGTTGCACCTAAAAAGCCATTGCCAGAAGCCAAGGCCACCTAGATTTTCTTGTTATCCTCTGGGAGTTTTATAATTTTACATTTAGATCTATGATCCTCTTTGAGGTTTTTTTTTTTTAAGATTTTACCTATTTATTTGACAGAGAGAGATCACAAGTAGGCAGAGAGGCAGACAGAGAGAGAGAGGGGGAAGCAGGCTCCCCGCTGAGCAGAGAGCCCATTGTGGGGCTCAATTCCAGGACCCTGAGATCATGACCTGAGCCAAAGGCAGAGGCTTTAACCCACTGAGCCACCCAGGCACCCTGAATTTATTTTTTGAGAAGGGAGTAGAGTCTGTGTCTAGATGCCACTGCTGCTGTTGTTGCTGCATCTCCTCCCCTGCCCCCTCCCCCTTATTCCCCTTCCTCCCCCTCCACTTCCTTCTCCTCCTTCTCCCTCCTTTTCTTCTTCTTCTTCTTCTTCTTCTTCTTCTTCTTCTTCTTCTTCTTCTT
>NW_019154101.1:18110379-18191257 GCF_002288905.1 Enhydra lutris kenyoni
CTTCTTCTTCTTCTTCTCCTTCTTCTTCTTCTTTACTTGTGGGTGTCCAATTGTTCCAGCACTATTTGTTGAGAAGATTATACTTTCTCTTTGGAACCGTTTTTCCTTTTTTTGTCAAAGCCTAGTTGACTATATTTTTGTGGGTCTATTGCTGGGTTATTCTGTTCCATTGATCTATTAGACTACTATTTCAGCACTACTATTTAGTCTACTATTAATAGTAGTCTATTAGTCTACTATTTCAGCACCATGCTTTGCTGATTGTTCTCGCTTTATATACAGTTGAAGTTGAAGTAGTGGTGTTGGTTCTCCAACTTTGTTTTTCTATTGTCTTAGCTATTTTGGGCCTTTTCTTTTTTCATAAAAACTGTCTAATAAGATTTTTGATAGTTACAATATCAGTTTGTCAATACCCACTGTCATTTTACTATGATTGCATTGAATCTATAGATGAAAAACTGACATCTTAACAATTTTGAGCCTGCCTAACCATGAACATGGAATAATTCTCAATTACTTGGTTCTCTTATTTTTATTTGAGTTTTGTAGTTCTCCTCATATAAATCGTACAAATATCTTGTTATAATTACATCTAAATATTTATTTTGTTATTCCTAATGTAAATGGTACATTTTGAATTTTGAATTTTGTTCATTCCGATTTTTTATTGCTGCCATATAAAAGAGCAACTTACTTTTGTGTATTAACCTTGTATCCTGAAGACTTGCTATAATTACCTACTAATTTCAGGAGGTTTTTCTTGATTCTTTGGAATTTTCCACACAGATACTTATCATATGAGAACAAAAACAGTTTTATTTCCTCCTTCTTAGTTGGTAAGTTTTTATTTCCCTTTCTTGTCCTATTGCATTAACTAGTACTTCTAGCACAATGTTAAATAAAGGAAGTCAGAGGAGTATCCTTGCCATTTTTCTTATCTGGGGGAAAGCTTCTGTTTGTCATTAATTCTGACATTAGCTGTAGGTTTTCTGTAGATGTTCTTTATCTCGTTAAGGAAGTTCTGCTCTATTCCTAGTTTGCTAAGAGTTTTAATCATTAATGGGTGTTAGATTTTTTCAAATGATTTTCTGTTCCCATTAATAGGATCATGCATTTCTTCTTCAGCTTGTTGAAGGATTGTGATGGATTATATTAATTGATTTTTCAAATGTTGAAACAATATGCATACAGGAATAAATCCCAATGTTTAATTTTTTAATTCATTGTTTGATTTGATTATATATTAGAGTTCCTTGATTTTTTTTTATAAAGTTCTCATCTAAAAATACTTTAAACTTTGTGGTATATATGTACATGTAAAAGAAAATTGAAGTCCCAGACTTTCCAAAGCAATTTAGTTGAGGTAAAACAAAAGCTAATGCCATTAAAAACAAACAAACAAACAAACAAAACACCTGGAAACTCTCCTTCCTACAGTGCTTATTAGTGTGACAAAGTGATCCCCTGCAAAACAAGGACCCTCATTTAGGTTCCTTCACTTGGGAACAATATTTTAAAAGAAGGACTCATTTTTGTATTTTAAAAAGATAAACTCAATTTATTCAGTAAACATTTATTCAGTGCCTCTTTTGTGCTGGGAGCTGGAAAAGCACAAATGGTTGCAGTGAGTTCAGTTAATGTCAGAACGCATCTACCTGGATGGTAGAGACACATACACAGGGATCGAGGCCCATAGCATATAGATTACCAAACTTCCCCTGATGGAAAGAGAAAAGATTTCACAGAAGTACTGGCATTTGTAGTGGATTCTGAAACTGAATAAGAGGTTTGTCATTAAGGAGGAATTGGAAAGACATCTCCAACATAAGGAACAACATAAACAAACCATGGAGTGTGAAGGTTCATGTGGCTGGATTGCTGGATATACAAAGTAGGGGAGAAGCAGTGAGCAAAAGCTTGAAAGTTGCATGGAGAATTGGTGGTGAAGGGAACTATAGTATCCTACCAAAGATTTTAAATTTATATCCTTCCCATGTAGTCTTTGAAGATGCTAAGTCCAAATATTCTTTCTGGTATTATGCCAATGTAATTAATAAAGTTTTGCTCATAAAAGAACATTATACATAATAAACTGACCAACAATATGTAGAAAGTCATTGTCATCTTATTTGGAAATAGTCCCACACACTGTGGGTGGCTTTGGAAGCCACCCACAGTTGTGTTATCCACATCCTCCTGTCTCCAGAGATAACATCTTCTGTTTCATCATTTATAGTTTCTTTGTTACATGTGTGTCAAGGACATAATTTCTATATCCTGTGTGCCATTGTTACTGACACTTATGATTAAATCATATTTAGAGAATCTTCATTTCATTTAATTAAATATTGCGCTTTGCTCCAGAGATATACTTTTTGATTCTTAAGTGCAACTTAAGCATATATTTTGAAATGTAAACAGAGTAAATACTTCAAATAATACAATTCCATTTAGTAGATTTACATAGAATTTTTAAGCATTTTCATTTTAGAATCTGAATCTGACTTTCATGTATTTATACTTTTGTACAGATTGTACTTGTAATCAGAAAAATAAGTCTATCTTCAGAATTTGGGACAAAGTGGAAATGCTTCAGACATAGTAAATATTTTTTACAAATGAAAATTAGACAATATTATGACTGGAAGCTCCACTAGAGATTGCTTAGTGAAATAATCTTGGATTATAAAAGAGGCAGGTAACTAGCCTAATGTCACAGAATAAACTATGGGGAAGGCAGATAGCTTATTCTGAGATAGATCTATACTTCACTGTTTGAACAGGTTAATATTTTTAATTACCATTGGCTTTTATCAGTTATTTTTTTTAAGGACCAACAGCACAAGTGCTAACTTCAACTTAAGAAATGTTCACCATGATTGTTATTGCCAAGAGTTTTAGGACAATATAGATGCTGTGTATGGCTTTTCCGACTAGAATCTTTATTCTAGTATAAGAATAAAATGAAATAAAAATCCAAACTTTGTAAGTTACAATAATGAAAAAATTTCTTAACTTATATTTTGCCATTTTAGAATTCTAAAGAAGATCTGAATTAAATTTTCATTTTTTTAAGAATCACTTTTCAATCAGTTTATACTACATTATTATTCTATGAAAAATTGGGCAGTAATAGTCAATAAGACACAGGTAATTTTATGTAGAATAGTGATAAAATTTTCATGTTCATTCCTGAAATTATTTGACCAAAAATGTATAATTTCATTCACAGCAAGGAGAAAGTAACAATGCATGTGGGGTCAATGATTTCATATGATTTCTTGCAATATGACTTTTAGAGAATGGAGCTAACCTCCATTAATTTGTTATAAGATGTAGCATAACAATTAGTTTTTATACAATTTTATTCAAGGTAGTGTATGTCAATTTTTTTTTTCTTAAACAAGTCTTTAATGGAAAATTGATTTATAAATGAAAGAAAAAGTCAATAAAAAGAAAAAAAAACTCGGGAAAAACCTTTGTTTTATAACATAACAGCTTAGAATATACATTCTATTAAAGATTTCTAAGGGAAAAAAGATCCAATCCATATGCAGTTTCAGGATAATAGCAGGAGCAGAACGAAATATTAAAGCAAAAAGGCATAATTAGCAGCTTGATGTTCTTGAGCTCATAAAGAGGCATTTTCTTGGTGTGTTGTATGGTGCATTTCCACAATCCTTTATATAATCTAGCCTAGAATGTCAATGGAACAAAGCTGATTTTTCTCACTGTTGAACAAAATTTTAATCTTCAAGTATTTATGTTAAATAATTAAAAGTTGTTTTTACATGCCAGTGATGGTAACTGAAATTGTATATGAGGAAAAATAGGATTTGTAAGAGAATTTCACTATGAAAAGCATGGAAACAGACTCTTCAAGATTAAAGGATGTGTGTTTTTTGTTTGGGGTTTGTTGTTGTTGCTTTAAATGGAGCCCAAGATGGGGCTTGAACTCAGTGTAGGGCTTGAACTCATGACCCTGAGATGGAGACCTGAACTGAGATCAAGAGTCAGTGACTTAACCAACTGAGCCACCCAGGTGCCCCCATATTTAAGGATGTCTTAAAGAACTATCAACCTAAGATTAAGATGTAGATACTTTCAAGAATACATACTTTCATTATTTTAAAATTATGAAATTATATTAAGTATTGACAAAGGAAATCTGAAGTTCACTGCCATTAAATTCAGAGAGCATATGACAACTTTCTTCATATTTATGATTAGATTTGACTGGGCTTTAGGAAATGGTTCATAACTGCATTCTATTATTTTTACATGAAGATTGTTTTAAGTCAAATCAAGACAAAATTTGAGAATTATAAATGAAGCAAGAGCACATATTTGATGTAAAAAGTGTGTTACTTTTAAGAACTTAAAAAACTGATAACATTCCCATTTAGAAACCACTTTGATAAATCATGGAAGGAGTAGAATGCAGGCAGAGTAGGAGTGACACATTGCTCCTGGATATGGTGTATTTTGATGTAATTCAACCCATCTACCTAACAGTTTCTCCTACCTATAATTAATAAGGTTACTTGGTGTTAAGAGTGGTGACCCCACCACCACCACCAAAAAAAGAATGGTGATCCCAATATGAAGTGCAAAAACAGGTTCCTGGGGGCAATCTTACAGTTTTAGTGTGCTTCTCCATAAAATGCCCAGAATCTCTAAGACAGGGAAGGAAGAAATATAGGCAGAGGAATGATTCATTTTCATGATAATTAAAAGGCAGAATATTTTAATGGAAACAAAAATTAGGGCATTAAAACTGTACCCCTGTGTGAGCTGTACTTGCCTCTTGTATAGCTTGCATAAAATAAGTGATTAAGTCACACATTAGCTCATTACAGAAAAACGGATCATTAATAACAAAGAGCCTTTAAGTTCCCAGAGAAAGGTGTAACATGAATGGGTCTCATAGCATCACCTCCAAATCTCGTCAACAGCATTGGCACACATTGCTCTTTAACTGGGCTGAAATTCTCTTTAGCACTGAATGGCATTCTTATCAATAAATGTGTGAATCATGTAAACCAAATGTTGCATGGCAGATTACGGCACCCTGCGGGAGATCAATGTAACAATACACATGTCTTTTAAATAAATGTTGTTCTGCTGTGTACATAGGATTTAGATCTGTCTACTTATTAAAAGGATAAGGGGAGTGGGGAGGAACATAGTGAGAAAGAAACTAGAAAAGAATTTCCTATTCATAAGATAAAATAATTGTGAGAACATTCCGAAAGTATTAAATAAAAGTGGGAAGTGAGATGTGCTATGTGAGCAAGTGAGATAATGGAGAATTGCCAAAGGTTCTCTTGAAGATATATAAAATACATAAATAAGCAGAGTGCACTCTTTTTCATGTGTCGTAAAGCTCCGCATGTAAACCATCTTCTCTCTGTAGTCCACTTCATGTTCCTCACACCCACTCTCCAGCGCCTAGCCTGTTGTGGGCGCTCAATAAATATTAAACAATCAAAGCACAAACTGTTGTCAAAAAGTTTGGAATTCACAGGAATCAATAGTATTGTTATCATTTAACATTTATTGAGGGTCAACAGCACGACTTAGTCCACATGTGCAAATAGGTTATTTTATAATCACATATTAAGCAAATAGTTAAATACAGTTTGTGTTAACTAAACTTCCAATTTTACTCTATTGGTCTGAAATGCAAAATTGTTTCTTTTTAAAATAATTTTGACACACCATGAAATATAAACATTAATTATTTAAATAAATAAGTTTCTCTCAGGGAAACCATTACTCTTAGATATTATTAACATACACTCTGAAGTATGAGATAAATCTACAATAAGTACACATCACGTATTCTAAATAGACCAGTGCATGTACAAATAATAGAAGAATCTGAAAAGGTGAAGGACAATGACAAATACACAAAGCTGTAATAGCATTTGGGTTTCCCTGCTGTTATGACAACTTAAAACACTAATACGAATATGTAGGGCACCCTTGTTTACAAATAGAATCAAAGGCAAAGAAAGAAACTCTTCAGGCAAACACAAATTAGTGTGCTTCTGAATTTAGAAACATTTCTTAACGTTAAGGCAAGATATAATTTTTTATTACAGGAAATGAACTGTATTTGATACATTTATGATCCACAGGCTCCAGTTTTATCCTGAATAAAATGACTACTAATTGTGCTCAGATTTATTTTTGTGACTAATAGGCACTTAAATTCTATTTAATCTTTTTTCGTGAATATTTTTCTGTCATGTTTCTACTTAATGATTTTGAAGTGATTTTTAATAGTTAAGAGAATGGAAAACTACATTTAATATTTCTGAGGTGATTTTTTTCAGTTTAATTTTAGGATTCTTAAGTATCTATAAGTACTCAAGTTTATGGTATGTTTTTCCTTAACATTTGAATATCAGAATCTTAGAAAAGAAAGTACTTCTAGACTAGCCTTCCCCTAAAGGAGAATAGCCTCTATATCTTGATGTAAGGAACACACTGCTTAAACAGATGGTTGAATAGAAAATTTTTATATTTGGAAGGACTAAGAGATCATCTAATTCTGCTCCACAGTTGTAAAATAAGAAAAACAAGGATAGGCCTAATGTTTCTATATTTATACTCATATATTGGCTTAATTGGGCATTATTTAAATTTCTCCTTCATTTTAAGTTTTTTAAAAAAAAATTCACAAGAGTTGCAATTACTAAAATTTAATTTTTCAATGTTTATCTGTATAATGACTATTCACCATATGCAGTTTTATTTATGTAAGAACACCATTTACAAAGATCATAACAATATAGTGTCACTAATGAATAATGTATATTTATTATTTTTTCTCTACTAGTTCCATTTTAGAACTGAAGAATTTAATCACTTATGTCCTGGTTTCTAAAATATGGCAACCTTCACTCTTGGAAATCATATTTTGATTAACTAAAATATTCTCTTAATTGAACAATAATTAGAGGAACAGTTCATCTAATAGTCTTTTCTTCAACAACCCCTCTGTTTTCATTCAACCCACAGATACTCATTGAACACATACTGTATGCCAGCACTGTTGCGGGCTTCTAGAGCAGACTGTTAGAGAAGACCTTAAGTGAACTCATACATAGGTATGAATGAAAGAAAAGGAAAGATGACTTGCAAGTGTTCTAATTTATTACTATTTTCTCTACCTTCTTACTGTTGGATTTCAGTCACTTTGAGGGAAGAAAATTAAAAACGAGGAGATGCTGGGACTTCAATCTACAATTCAGATCTTTTAAAGTTAATTGTCTTGACTGGTGTCCTTCTCTGCCCATATAAGTAGCTAGCCCCTGGATGCTTCTTTAGAGTGACTCTTTTGCTCATCTGGCTAGTAACAAACAAATATTGCTAAATGTTTTCTTCTGAAAGAAATCAAGATTGAAAAAGAAAGGTAAATGGGATTTAGGAGGCAGGTCAATTTTGAAAGTGAATAACGAGGAAGAAAATGTACACTATAAGAAATTAAATGTCAACAAATGAATAAATTAAGTTTAATGAAACATGATGCACTCTTTCTAGGTGTAATATACAAATATCTAAAGATGAGTCCTCCTATGGTAGAACACAGCTCAGTAGCAAGTGTTACGTTTTATCTTTAGCTTTCCTTAGCTCTCACTATAATAGCAACACTTACTGTGTTAAACATTTGTATCTCTTGATGCTCCAAGTACGGCCTATTCCAAGGAGGAATAGTTAATGATGTGTGTGGCGTGTGTGTGTGTGTGTGTGTGTGTGTGTGTGTGTGTGTGTGCACCTTTAAAATGGAGAAATTATTTATAAAGTGTTTCTTAATACTCAAAATCCTAGTCCAGCCAATTTAAGATATTCACAAAAAGAATAACTAAAAAAACAATTAATCATGAGTTAGATAAAATAGAGTTCCATTTTTGGACTTTTGCAGAAGTTAGATTAACTAAATTTCTACTTCTTACGTGATACGAGGTCTAGGTTACTAAATTACATTAACATGAAATTCATTCCACCTTTCACTATGTGAATTTCCCATAATGTAAAGTTTATCTTAATCAATGTTTCCTAAGCACAATTACAATTCAGACTAAGTTCAGAGGTTCAGTAGATGCAATTTTATATAGATCACCAAGTATATTTTCAATCTAGTAAGAATTTTGAAAATCATATTTTTCGTTCGTGTACGTTCATGATGCAAACTTAAATGAATAAAAGTGACTCTTTAAGAACTATTTAATTGTATTTCAATGCATTATAAACTGGTTTTAGATTATACTTCTGAAGATAACTAAACTGCATAAGGAAGAGAAGTACACAATAGATTTAGTGTCTCATCTTATGAATAAATTTTAGAATACTCTGATGAAATCTGTAAAATGTCATTGACTTATTTTCACATTAACTTTTGATTTTTTAAATCACAAATATATTTTTCATATCAATCATTAGTCATACATCTATCATCTCAAAAATATGCAATTTATCCAAATACTCTATTTCTTATGATATGTTGAAAAATATGAGGCCATCGCTTTGCAATATTTAAAACCAAAATGATTTACTAAGTCAATATTTAAAAAGCCATTGAGAGAACCTCATTTTTTTCTGTAAGCTAAGAGCCTAAGCTTTTATGAAAGGTGTTTTTAATAAAAAATTAATTATAGAATTTTCTGAAGAAGTTAACTTCACATCTCTAAGAGCCATATCTAGTCTCCTACCTATTTGAGGAAATATTACAGAATTAATGAAATGGACACCAACATGCAGGTAAGAAGAAATAAACAATCTGTGTTTAAATACTTATCTCTTAGGTGCTATTATTAGTGTGGGCATTTTACATTCTAGCCAGTCTTCTCAATATGCTGTGGCTATAAAAGCAAATCTACAAATGCCAAAGATGAGCAATCAACACCTTTATATAAAAAGGAAAAACTGTGAAGCTTAGTGAGATCAAAGTGGTTTGACAGTTTATATCACCTGATTTGATAAGGAAATATGCCTAAGTAAGGACTATGCAATTATCTAAGAATTTTTCATTCTTCATATCCTTTCTCATGTTTTCTCATTTGAGCTCCACATCTTATTGAATAGACAGTTCAGATATAATTAACACCCTCTTATTTATTTATTTATTATTTTTTATTATTATTATTATTTTTTCCAGAAGAAATTTAGGCTCAGGGCCTTGCCTAAGTGAACAAGTTAAAGTTGGGATGTAATCCTCCTATTCATCTACTTTATATATCAGAGACAGAAATACCCACATCAGAAAGAAGTTGACAGAAACTCTCTATTGAATTGTAAAATTTCACAGAGCCCCCAGAAGCCAAAATTAATTTGAAAATATTTTCAGTGTAATTACAATCTGATTTTATTTTGAAAAGCCCAAGGAAATAAATTTTTAACCAATCATTTAACTTAATTGAATCTGAAACCTTAATTTACTTATCTGAAATGTGAGAAATTAAAGGGGTTTCTTGATATATCTGTGTCAAAAATAATTTTTTTTCATATTAGGAATTTAATTATTCCCAAATTTAAAAGGAAAAATTATTTTGATTTCATTCTTGACACAATCATTACTAGTTCTGATTTTATTACAATAAGTAATAAGTATTATAATAGATGAAAAACCAAAGACCAGGGAACCATAATTAAAGTTATTAGCACTCTGAGCTCTAACAGAAGGCCCAATATCACTTTATAAGTTTTAACTCTACTGTACTCTTGCATTTTTCTCAAGGATACTCTAGAATAATATATTTATTTCACAGCCACATAAATAGAACTAAAACATGTTACTTTATTCTGAAAATATTCTGATTTTTAATATTGAGATTTCAGATCTCTTGGGAGAATCAGTTGCTGAAGTTATAGTATAAACTCAAATAATTTACTTTTGATTTTTTTCTTTAAGTTTTACATATTATTTTTTAAGCATGAGAAGTTACTTTTGCATAAATAGAATTATGTCATCTTTATTCTTCAAACTATGATCAATGGGGTGGTGTTAAAACCACAAACCAAACAGAAAAATGTCTACCAGTTATCCCAGATCATTTCCTTATTCCCAATAATTTTCAGCATTTTCTCTGATATAATTAAGAAGACTGTGGAGTTTTCCTGCTCTAAACTTATACTCAAAGTTTAGTTATACAAAAGAACAAATACCCAGATTGCTGCCTCACATTCTCCCTGGCACAGAAAAACATGCAAGGACAGTGATAGAGAGTAAGAGATTTAACAGTTATTGTCTTCCTCCTGTCTGAATCCAGTGCTTTCCTCCTCATGTTGTTGTCTTTCTAAAGAAGATAATGTCAACCTCCTTCATTTTTTTTTTACCTTGCTCCACTGTCTTGGTTGTTTTCTCTTCCTTCTTACCAGGTACAGCTGCAAAGCAGAGATAAGGTTTAAATAAAAGTTCCAGATGGAAATGCCGCTTTTGCTCAAAAAAGCATTTTGTAACTCATTCACTGCCAGCTGTTTCTTCTAAACAAGCTATTTCAAAGCTTTTCAACATCTCTCATTTCTCTATAAACCAACTGAAACCTATTTTAAATCTAATGTTAAAGAATTAGAGAAAAAAGAAGTAATTTCTTGCCTTCTTCTAGCTGGTTTTTCCACTCTTTTCTACCTTCTTCTTTTATATTCTGCTTTGATAAACAAGCTCTATGAAGAATTCTACTTGACAGGACTATGATTAATCGACTTACAATTCAGGTTATTGCTGGAGTCATTCAGTGTCTTGAAAATGTCAACTAAGATGTTCCTTTAAATTCAAGCTTAATTTAGCTTAACCAACTGAAAGAAGAGTGTGGTCATGCTTGAGATTCATTTAAATATGAAAGTCATCCCAAATCATAAGTAACCAAAAGAGAAATAAGATTATCATTTAGACGCGGTTTAACCTGAACTATTCTTTCTCTAAGAGCTATTGCTCTCAGTAGAGCATTCACTGTTAACCTATTTATACGTCAAAATAGTAGCAATTATTCATACAAAATCACTATTCCTTACTGAAATAATTGACTCAAGGGAGGATCTTCAGAGGTCACGAGCAGCCATTTGATGAAAGATGATTAGGGGACTGAATATTGCCATTACAACCAGGTATTACCCCACAGAATTCTAAGGGGAAAAATGCAACTTTGAAACAAAGCAATGTGATTGTCACCAACTTAATCACTGATGAAACTTAGAACCATTCATTCAGTATGGAACATCCTCACTGTCTGGTTTCTTAATGATATGCAGTGTGATATATATAAATCAGTATTGCCCTCTGAAGTATTCTTGCCAAAGCAACTGACTATCCAACTGGAATCCACTTAAACCAATGATTTAGTTTCCAGTTTAATCAAACATAGGATGTAAAAAAGTATTGAAGAATATTCTGAAGAATTCACCAAAGCAATCAAAAATGTCTACAGTGTACCTGGCCAAAAGAAAAACAAAAGAAAAACAAAAACAAAAACAAGAAACAAGAAACAAACAAAAATCCCAAAACCAAAAAACGATATCATGAACTAGAGAAGGGAGGGAAAGGTAGCATAACTTCTTTTCAGAAAACTTGCTGAATTTACCCATTAATTATAATAGTTCAGCTGTAGATCCTTTTGATTGTTTCAAGTAAATAATAGTTTCATTTGTGAGTTTTATTTCTTACTTTTCTATTTTTGTACATATTATTTCTTTCTCTTACCTTATTACCTTATCTTATTACTCTTACCTTATCTCTTACCTTTACCTGGCTAAAATATGTAGGACAATGTCTAATAGAAGTGGTAATAATAGACATCCTTGTCCTAATTCTCAGATGGAAATTTTTTCATTTTTTCTGAGAATGATTTGGCTAATGGTTTTATATATCTCATCAGATTAAGGTAGTTTCTTTCTATTCTAGTGATGTATTATATTAAATGGATCTACTATGATGAATGTAATTTCCCTTTCTTCTATTATTCTGATTAATTACATTTTTTTTTCAAACTGCATTCCCTAAATAGAACCAACTTTATTATGTTTTATCTTTCATGCACATTATCAGACTTGATCTCCTAATATTTTGCTAGGATCTATGTCTCTATGTTCATAAAAGAAGTTCGCTTGTATTTTTTTCTCTTTTTTAGTCCTTGTTAGGTTTTGTAATCAAGGTTATTCTAGCTCCATAAAATGAATTTTTCCTCTTTTTTCTATTCCCAGAAGGTTTAGAGTAAGATTAGTGCTAATTTTTCCTTAAATGTTTGAAAAAATTCACCAGTGAAGCTATCTGGCTAGAATTTTCTTTGGGGAAAAATTATAGTTTTGGATTCAAAATATGAATTTCATTAAAATTTTCAGATTTATTGTAAAATATTCCTATTTTCAATTTTCTGTAGGATCTGTCATGATGTCTCCTGACATTGTTAATTTTCTGACACTGATGTTTCATGCCTCCTCTCTTTTTTCTTAGTAAGTTTTCATAAGAGTCTATATATTTTATTAGGTTTTATGGCAAATCTAATTTTGACTTTTTGCTTTCCTTATTGTAGAACTTAATTTACTACTTAATTACTTCTTAATTTACTACTTAATTTACTTAATTTCATTATTACTTTTTAAAAATTTGTCTTCCTTCTAATTTATTTGGGTTTAATTTTCCATATTAAAAAACATTGGCTTTCTCGATATTCAATTTTCAGCCTTTCTTCTTTTCTAATGAATATTTTTAAAGAGTGTAAATTTTACCCTACTACCATCTAGCTGCACCCCAAGCTTCAATGCAATATTTTCATCATACTTTAGATCAACATATTTCCAAATTTTACTGTCATTTTTTCTTTGACACATGGGATATTTAGACATGTATTGCTTACATTTTTATACTATCTAGTATTGTTTCTAACATAGCAAGTGATTGATAGGTTTTTGCTTAGTGATTAAATGTATTACTTGACAAATAATATGTCTTAATAAGAAATGTCCTGAGTTGAAAGGGAAAATGGGTAAGCTTTGGTATTAGTAATTTTCCAGGAATAGGATGGATTTTAGGTGTAGCAAAGGAGCAGGAAAGCCTTAGATACACCTAGAGGAAAGTGAACAAGTTTCACTGAAGTGGAATGTTCCCACAGAGGAGATATGGAATAATTTAAAATAAAAGATGAGGCCAATTACAGAAGGCTTTGAATTCCAAACTAGAGTCAGACTTTACTATGCATACTTTAAATAAAGGAGCTAGTAAGATGTGTGGTACATTAATAGAAATGAAACACTGAAAATCTGTAATTCTAATAGAACCTATGGGTATGTAATCTTACTCATAATTATTTTATCCAGAAGAATCATTATAAATATTACATAGCAAATTTATACTTTTCAGTTTATTTTAATCGCTGAAAAGTAAATGTCTCTCAGCAAACAATTTGAATGTGACTTATACATAAAGACCAAGTTTTCTTTTCAATGATGGGTTCCACATTCATATTAAATAGAGGAGGGTAGTCCTCTAAAGTAGTTTTTGTTACTCAGAAAAGGTCACTGCAAATGTTGATTATCTGTACAGGAAAGAACACATTTTGCGTGAAATGATGATCCTTTCACTTCTTCTTCTGCTATAAAATTCATCAAGCCTAATTCTGTGGAGAATAAACTTTAGAAATAAATAGCTCATGTTAGTAAGTGGATTTCCTAACTGCCTGGAATCAAAAGAAGACCTCAGTCAATTTCTTTTTCTATACTACAGGATACCTGAAACCTCCTTTAGTGCTGAGAGAAATTCTCTTTGCTCTACATTTGGAAGGATTTCTTTAAGGGAGGAAAGCAAATTTATATTGCACTCCTTCAGAGATCCCTACTAATATAAAGGAAACAAAGTAACTAACATTCTTAGAAAGTAATGCCTGGATTAGAGATAGTCCTGAGGTAAATTGTGAGGCTGAGAAATTGGTTTCTGTAGTTCCAGGCTTTTATTTCATTATTCTTCTCCTCAGTTTTCTTTAGGGACTCAATTCTCCAAAACGATTTAGTATCTCCTTTCTTGACCCTCATCACTCCTGAAGGCCCTGATGTGTTTCCATTAACAGTAGGGGTTGTACCCAGGCAGTGAGGCTTCCTTGGAAATGTGGTATGTTAGAATCCTGGTAAAGAAGTAAGGAGTAGGAAAATATTTATTGTTTGAAATGTTCCCCGCATGATATTTATACATTATTTCTGGGATGTAGGCCTACAGCCTTAGCATGATAAACTATTTCCAAGGAAATAAGAATGTAATGTTATCTGTGCTGAAAGATTGCTCAGATTTTGAGTTTACAGTCTAGGGATGTCAATGATTGAAACAATAGAATAAATCATTAATTGTGGAAGAAACAGTCTTACTTCTTAGATATGAGGATCCTCAGATATATATTATGGTGGAGAAACAGAAAAAAGAGACTTATCAATTCTTAGATGATGCTAACTGACCAATGTATTCATAAGACCATTCCTTCCTGCTACCAACTTTCCTGAATTTTACATTATATTCCTGAATTTGGAATTATGAGTAATATGGTATTTATTGCAGCATTCAAAATGGGACATATCTGAAAATGAAGTTGAAAGGGAAATAGGGGTCTTATGTCATTTTAACAAGGTTGGACTTTATTTATTTTATGACCAACTTGGAAAAAGAGGGTTTTACATTGAATGGCTTAGTCAGTTTTATGACCTTGATAACTTGGTTGTGAATGTGGGGAAATTCTGGTAAGATCAATATTAGTGAAATAAAAATAAAAAACCTAAGGACAATAGTGAGTTCATTACAGTGGTTCAAGCATGATATAATAAAGGCTTAAATTAAAATGGAAGTCACAGTTATGAATAGGAGGAAATATATTCAAGAAATATTTAGAGGATAAAATCAGCAGAACTTGGAGACTCTTTGAATAATCAGGTGAAGGAGAGAAAGATCACCCCCAGTTTTCTAGTGAGATAAATGGTAGATTATGGTTTTCACCAATAATAATAAAAAAACAAGTTGGGGAGGGGGAGTGAGGTGTTTAGTTTAAGACAGGTTTTATTTGAAGATGTTTATTGGACATTTGAGCATACAAGCTTGAAATTTTCAGAGAAATGCCTTTTCACAGCAATGTCCTGAAGTGGCAACAATCAATCGGCTATCTTTAGGATACAGGTCAGAGTTTCAACCTTGAAAGTTGATCTATTTCACAAAGAGAAAGTGTAAAATGAAAACCCCAGAGTATTAATAATGTAATCTGGGAACACTGATAATTTAAGAGTCAGCAAAGAAAAAAAAAAAAGTCAGATGTAATGGTCACAAGTCAGACATAAAAGGTCAGATGATATGTGGAGAACCAAGAGACTACGTTGTCATGATAGGCCAAGAAAACAGAAGCTTACAGAAGAGGCAAAGTGGTTAATACAATTGAGAAACCTAGTAATGTGAGTCCTGGAATGGCTCCTTTGGTTTAGCATGGATAACATCAACAGCATTATCCAGAGCATCAGTGGCTCAGTAGAGACACTCATGCATGAGGTAGAAACCTCATCCTGTGGGGAGAGGAGAAGCAGTACTAGCATTCCAGTATCTGGGAAACTGGGTAAAATGTGGAAGAGAGAAATGGTAGAGAGAGAGATAGTAATCAAGAAAAAGGAGTTTTGAAGTTGAGAATAATATTTCCAAAATAGGGAACAAAATCAATAACAAGAAAGAGGATGATGCCACCAAAAAGCACAGATGCCTGATTAAGGAGGACACAACTGCGGAAGCTGGTCCTGAAAAGACCATCTGAGATCAAAAAGGAGATGGCTCTAGATTAAACAAGAACACCAAGCTGCTAACCTGTGTTTCCTTTTATTGCAAGCCATTTTCTTCAGCATAACTGTCTGTTTTTTACCTCCCCTTCCCTCAATCCATTTGTCATTCCTTAGCTTTCAAGTATGCCATTTCCCTGAAAATTCTCTTTTAAAAATCATTAATAATTAATTATCCATTGGCAATGACTTGGTGACCTCCACCTTGTCCCTGAAATTGTTTCTTTTCCTGTAGTTACTATGACATTATAAATAATTACATCTATTTTTCTTTTGAACTCTAATCTTTCTGGTCACTTTTTCTTTGACCTTCCTTGTCCTCTTTCCTCCATATGTACATGTTTCCTAACCTTCCACCCCAACTCTATTCTCTCTCTAGGCCATCTCTTCATGACAAGCTCATGGACTTTTACTGTTTCCACCACTAACCCCATGCTGAGGGGACCCACCTATATATTGCAGTCTTGCCATTATCTGGAGCTCCAGTTTTACAATTAGAGCCTCCTATGTGATGTCACTTGCATGTGCTACTGGCACTTTAACTTAAATATGTCTAAAATCTTGTCTTCCCTCCTCAAACAACTTTTCATCTTCCTTCTTAACTTTTATAAGAATATCAACAATATTCTTCTAGCTCCCAGTCTGAAAACTTATTATTGTCATTAAATCATTTCTTTTTTTTTTTCCTTCCCAAAGTTGGTAAGTTGTCAAATTCTATTAATATCCCTCCTTTGCAATCTCATAACTAATACCAGGTCCCAATACACGTCACCTACATTATTCCATCCTAATGACCCTGCCTCTGTCTAAAGCAAATGTCTGAATATTATTCCTATACTTAAAACTTTCATTAACTCTCTATTGTCCATGGAATAGAGTCCAAATTTAAAATCAGTTCCTTCTATGGCATTATTAGCCCAGGCTGTATTAATTCATACCATGTTCCTGAAGCTCTTTTTCTTCCTCATATACATCCCACAATTTCATACCACTTTGCCCGGTTCTTTTACCTGTGCCCAAGATACCCTTCCAACTAATGATTACATAACAACATTATTTAAGACCTAGCTCTAAAGTCACCTTCTATAGTAAAGCTTTGCTTTTCCCCAGGTAAGAATAATTTTTTAAATTACTATGGAAACTTATCTGTATTTAACTCTTTACTCTGTTGTCTTTGAACCATGAACTATAATTACATAGAAAACTTTTAGGTGATAGCAAAAATTGAGGTCTAAACAACTTAGATTCCTACTTTTCAGTATTTTAAGTTGCTCAATAACAATATTAACATCTACATTTGATCTTAATTCTGTACATAGTATGTGAAACATAAATATATGTTAAACGAAAGTGAAATGATTTGAATGTTGCAAAACAAATTTAAGCTAAGAAGATGATATATTGATGATTAAATACTATATACCCACAAAGAAAATATGACTTAAAAAATAGGCTTAAGCATAAGCTGACACCCTACAACCTCCCACTCCCACTTTGGGGTGAGACTTGTGTGATGTTCTTCCAGGAATCTACCTAGTATCTTGATGTTAATGCCAGGCTAGAGGGGATAAACAACCTTAACATGAGAATGGCAAGGCCCCCGGGTATCCTGTAGGTCCTTTTTAGCGTATGAAAGGTCTTTTGAAACCTTCCTTTTTCCTGACCTCACCCTTCCAACTTGTAGATATATAATGGGCCCCTCTTAATGAAGAGTTCTACTCTTCCTGCCCAGGGGTTCTTTCCCCATACTTCAATAAATATTAATCACCTTTTTCACCAAAAAAAAAAAAAAAAAAAGTAGGTTTAAGATCAAACACTTTATACTGAATATATAATTTGGCATATTGTAATTAATTTACTAAACTTTTTTTTACCATGAAAATTTTAAAACAAACACAAAATCAGTAATTTCCTCTTGAAATTGCACACATAGCTCCTAGTTCAAACCTCAATGTGCAAGAACAATTAACAACATTTTGCAAACAAAAATAACCCTTATAATTTTCTTACTCTACTTATTTTGGAAAGACTGGAAGTTGAACATCTTGTCAAGTATGCTAAGTGTTGTAGAGATTAGGGGCTGGCTACTAAGTGCATGATGAAGCTATATGTGTTTTCACGTGTGATCAATTGTCAGTGAGTGGGTAGAGGACTGAAAAACTACCTGAGGAGTAAGAGAAGTCTCTTTTGACTTTTACTTGTAACTTGTTAAATTGGCACAGTGCTACCTGAATTTCAATCTATTTATGACAGCTTAGGAAAGAATGTAAGGACCTATTTAGCCAGAGTGATTCCATCTTGGATTAAACAGTCATTTTGTTGTTTACGCAGTAAAACTTAAACTGACCCTGCCCCCCACCTCCCCGCCAGGGGACTTACTTAAAAACAAGTCCCAGAAACCAGTCCCAGGTAACAAAGCCCAAATACAAGGGTGGATCAGGCCAGGTGGAGACATCCAATCAGTGTGTGGGGGTGGGGGGGCGGGATGACGCATACTGTCTCTCTAGCTACCAAGGAGTGTGGGTCCCGCCTTTTGGGTGCCAATTCTGACAAAGGTGATAGGCTAGTTCAGATATCTACTAGGGTAAATTGTAATTCAAGTGGTCACTTAATGTGTGACCTAGCATGACTGTGCAGCTTTCTCTGTGTTACAACTTCATTGGCCACCTGTGTGTGGCCAGGCCCAACCACATGGCCTTTGCCCTTAAAAGCTAGTCTGTAAGGCAGAGAAAGGTCATCCTCTCTGTAAGAGGCGCGGCCCCGGCTGGTCGGTTTGTTTCTTGATGCTTGGCATGGAATAAAGCTTTGCTTGACCTTTGCTTTATATCAGTCTCACTCCTTTAATCATGGACCCATTAGTGGGGGACCTTTCATTTGGGGGCTCTCCCAGGATTAAATGATGAGAACTGAGCCAGCATCAGAATTTCCGGGAAAAGCCTCTGGAGGTAAGATCTCAGGATCCTGTCTGGTTGCGGAGCTCCAGCGTATGGCCCACCAGGGAGAAGCTGGACACAGCCATGCTCCCCAGGGCTGGAGTGGATGTGGGAATGCCCCTTCCCTCCACTGGTAGATCACCAGGGGGTTCGAGTCCCCCTAGAGGGGGTCAGGGGGTTCAAGTTCCCCTAGATGGTCAGGGGGTTCGAGTCCCCCTAGGCGGTCACCGGGGGTTTGAGTCCCCCTAGGCAGTCACTGGGGGATTTGAGTCCCCCTAGGCGGTCAGGAGATCAAGAAAGTCCCCACCAGTGGCAGGTTCTAGGTAAGGACCGCTGGGCCTGCTGTTGTCTTTGTCTTGTCTTTTTGTTGTCTGCTGTGCTGTTTGTTGTGCTTGAAGGAAAGGGGCAAGCAGAGAGTAAGGGGACTCTGACTCTTAATGGCTATAACTGGAGCCAGCTGTGATTAGTCTAACTCAAGACAGAGACTTCAAGGAATATTCCCAAGCAGCTGCCAAAACTCCCTTCATTTCAGGGAAATTCCTGTCTTCTCTGGCCCGAAAGGGACTGCCTAGCCCCTCCCCCTTGCTGGTGGAAAAGCATGGTGTCTGCTCCTCTCTTGGAGCTGATGAGCTGTAGAACTGGGAACCTTTCTCTGCCTTCTGGTGGCACTTTCTTCTGTTCTTCACTGTCGGGAAACAAGAAGAGCGCCCCCTGGACCTAACACCCCCACTCCGGATCTTCCCACCCATGTCTCAGGTAAACATTCAAAATGGAGTGGGCCCAGGTGGAACGTAAATCAGTATTTAAACTAAGTTAAGTTTGTTGGGTTAATTAGAATGGTCATGTTTTCGAGTTAAGAGCAGTAAATGTGAAACTTCAAAGTTTTTACTTAAGGTCAAATAAGCTCGTGTTATTTGTTAAAATCTGTTAACAAAGAGGTGACTAAAACTGATGGTTAATTGTCTGTCTCAGAGTTTTAATGGGTAATTGTTAAAGTAGCTTTCAAAGTCTTTGGTAACCTGAAACTTTAACCAAATGAGATAAAATGCTAGAGTGCTGGTTGCTGGAACTAGGTTTGTGCTTTTGAAATCTGTTGGTAAATGTGTTTTGTGCTTAACTGATTCATAAATTTGCTTTCTAAGAATTCTGTTGTAACAGTTCACAATTGGTTAATATTTCATCTTCACCAGAGATTGAGATGGTTCTAAGAAAATGTAAATGGTTTCTCTTTGCCTGCCCAGAGTTGTAAATGAGATCCCTTTGACTCATAAGGCTTTCCCTTGACATGCTGAGTTACTCAGGGAGTACTGCTAAACCAATGATAAACCTTGGGTTACATTTAGGTAAATGCTGTAACTACTCCAGAGGTTCTACACATTTCCTAAAGTTTTAATGTTTTGATAAGGGTCATCACTTGATATCTAGCCAGATCTATTCTGAGTTTTTGTCATTTGTAATTGTTTTAATTCTCTTGTAAAATGAATTCCGCCTTAAAGGAAATTCATATGGGAGACTTTCAGGACACATACAGGTCTTTGATATGTTAAAATCCTGGAACTGAAATGGGTAAGAATTTACAGAAATAGCTGCATTCGGACTAAACCAGAATTAGTAGCACGGGACTAGATGAACTGAAAGATTGTAATGTGTCTCTTGATGTTTTGTCTTATTTTAAGCATTACTGGTTCTGTAATGTTTGCTCTTCCAGACTAGGGAAACTTTTTCTTAAGTTATCTGTAACTTACAGAGATGTACAAGTACTCATTTGTAAACAAATCAAAGCATTCAACTTTTTCTCTCTATCTGAACCCTCTGAAACTCAAGGTCTCAGTAAGTATTCTTTCTTCCATGGCAATCAGTCATTTGCATAAGTTCAATAAGAATCTGTTCTTCTTGTAACAGGATACCATTGGAAACACTGGTTATTTTACCAAGGCTTTGACTGGAATGTCATATTTGAAAAAGACTCAGATATGACCAGACAGCTTAAAGGAACTAAGGTTGACTTTATAAAACCTGGAGCCATAAAGCCCTTTGGAACTGTTGGCCTGATACCTTGCTTTACAGAGTTCCCAGAAGCCTCACCAGGTGAGTAAAGAATGTCACTTCCTGGCAGGATACTTTGGATACCTCAGGAAGAGGAATTCACCCAAATCGACAGGTATTGCAGGCATGTCTAATGACAAGTACGTAGCTTGGCTTCTGGCCCGGAGAGGCTACTAAAAGTTCAACCTAGAGATTCCTTATAAAAAGTTCCAGCAAAGCAGATTCTATAAGATCTATATGATCACTTACTGTTCTTGCTAAGCTTATGTAAATAATTAGGCCAAGTTTGTTAAAACTGGACTTGTTTTTCAATAAATTAGTCCTGATTTGGCTATCTCTAGAAATGAGGGTTATTTTAGAGAGAAAAATTATGTTTTAATAACACACCTTTATGGATGTTAAATTCTAGATTTTATTGTTTTTAAATGTTTGTTTACCTAAGCTAGACAACTTGAGGTAAACTTCAGAGAAGTTGCACGATAGCTCGTTTAGACGATCTTGCTTTTGCCAGTCAGTCAGCCCCAGACATAAGGAGGTAACTTCAGAAAATTGAAGGATTTGAAAGAAAGAATCTGACTAAGTTAGTGGGAATAGCAGAAACAGCCCCTGAGGACTATGGGTCATGCTTGTGGGGGACGAGAGCTCTCTTACAGACTCCACAGGAAAAAGGGTATCAGGTGTCAGCAATAAAAGCACAGCTTTGTCAGAGCCACACCACTTATTTAGGCTTTGAGCTCCATGAGGGAGCTTCTTGGGATGGTGGGCTACTGCAGGCTGTGGATACCGCAGTTCACGGAGATGGTGCAACCTCTCTGAGAACTGACTAAGGGAGGACTCACTATAGTAGAGTGGACAGCTGAGGCAGAAGGAGCATTTTGGGAATTACAAACAGCTTTACTGAGTGCCCCAGCATTGGCCATCCCAGATGTTACCAAGCCCTTCCACTTGTATGTGGATGAAAAGGCAGGGGTGGCTAAAAGAGTTTTGACTCAGACTCGGGGGCCTTGGCAAAGGCCAGTAGCCTATCTTAGCAAGAAACTAGATCCAGTAGTGGCTGGGTTCCCCCTTCCCTCCGCATAATTGCTGCCACGACCCTCCTGGTCAAGGATGCAAGTATATTGACTCTGGGTCAAAATCTCATCTTGACCACCACCCACACTATCATGGGCCTTCTCTGGATTCCACTGGACCAGTGGATGACAAACACCCGAGTAACAGGATATCAGGCCCTCCTCCTCAACGAACCAAAAGTGACCTTCTGGCCCCCGGCGGTGCTAAATCCAGCCACGCCGCTGCTAGAGGAAGTGGCTGACCACCCACACAATCGCGGGGAGGTCCTAACCCAAGTCACAGGAAGGCATCAGGGCCTGGATTTACGCAGGTCACATCAAACGAGCTGAGGATAAGGACGCCCCCCAGAGATGGATGCTGCTGCCGATGGACCCCGCTGATCGTGCTGAGCTAAGACTCAAGAAAACAATGAGTTCATTGAATTCATTGTTGCTCCTATTGTTAAAGTATAGGTGGGAAATATAAACAATTAGGGCTTGACATAGTATTTCTAGAAAAGGGGAGCTCTGCATAGCCCTAAGAGAGAAATGTTGTTTCTGGGTAAATCACACTGGAGTCAATAAAGACAGTCTGGCAAAAGAGGACATAGAACTGGCTGAAAAATCAAAGATTTGACTAATCTCCAAAGAAAAGGTGGGAATGTAAGGGACTATTTAGCCAGAGCGATTCCATCTTGGATTAAACAGTCATTTTGTTGTTTATGTAATAAAACTTAAACTGACCCTGCCCCCCCACCCCCAGGGGACTTACTTAAAAACAAGTCCCAGAAACCAGTCCCAGGTAACAAAGCCCAAATACAAGGGTGGGTCAGGCCAGGTGGAGACATCCAATCAGTGGGGGCCCATACTGTCTTCCTAGCTACCAAGGAGTATGGGCCCTGCCTTTTGGGTGCCTTTTGGGCACCTATTCTGACCAAAGTGATAGGCTAGGTCAAATGTCTACTATAGGGCAAATTGTAATTCAATTGGTCACTTATGTGTGACCTAGCATGACTGTGCAGCTTTCTCTGTGTGTTACAATCTCATTGGCCACCTGTGCATGGCCAGGCCCAACCACATGGCCTTTGCCCTTAAAAGCTAGTCTGTAAGGCAGAGAGGGGTCGCCTTTGCCTCTTTGTAAGAGACGGCCCTGGCTGGTCAGTTTGATTCTCGATGCTTGGCGTGAAATAAAGCTTTGCTTGACCTTCGCTTTGTATCAGTCTCACTTCTTTGATCACGGACTCATTATTGGGGCACCTAACAAGTTCAGTATCTTTGTTCACTCCAGTTGGATCAGACTGGACTCCAAACTATGTGTGCTTGTATTTCTACTATATTTCTACTCTAAATATCCAGGATCCAAGTGATTCAGAGTTTGTGCAGGGCTCAGTTACTAGGAGTCAAATTTTTCCTTCTTAACTCTGTCTCCAGACCATCTTTCACAATCAGGAATTCCGTAAGGCTCAGTATCTGAAATCTAACTCCATGTGAGAGCCAAACAACAGCTATATAGACACCCCATTGGTCTTACCATTGGCTACCAATTTTGAAACACATGTAGCCTCACTTTTGTTCTTGCTTTTAACACATACCAATATCCTGGTCTCATATTCACTTACTGGGCTATGTACACTTTATCCTTTCCTAGATTAATGACTTTCTCTGAATCTATATTTAGACCTTTAGCCTTTTCATGATACCATGGCATTAGCCTTTGTGAAACAACCAAGTTTTATCCACATTCCACTTAATGCCAATAAGTAAAATTGATTTGAAAATAAGACACCATGAAAGAATGAGATACATTAATATGGACTTTGATGAATTTATGGACTCTACCACTAAGGGCACATTGATATCTAGCAAAAGATATCAATGTAACATGTACTGTAATCACTTATCAAAAATGGCAACACAAATATTAGGTTATTAGAAAAAAGATGATTAGGATTTGAGAGAGGGCACCCATTAATTTCAGTAACTCTAGCTTCTAATTATTACCTTACAAAAAAGTTTATATATTTTCTTTAAATATTCCTTATCTAATTTTTGTCTTACCCTAGACATATACAAACTAATTTATACATTAACATATATTTATGAAATATATTAATTTATATTATAATTTATTAACTAATATATAAATTTGTATTGTGTTAATTTATGTCCATGTATTCATTTATATTATATATGTACATATATAAATTGCTTGGTTTTGAGAATGTGGAGAGGTTATGTACATTTTATATCTCCCTAGAGTCCTGATAAATATTCTCTTTATAAAGTACATGCAATAAGAGAGTTTGTTTTTTTTCTAAAGATTTTGTTTATTTATTTGACAGACAGAGATCACAAGTAGGCAGAGAGGCAGGCAGAGAGAGAGGGAAGCAGGCTCCCTGCTGAGCAGAGATCCCGATGCGGGGCTTGATTCCAGGACTCTGGGATCATGACCTGAGCTGAAGGCAGAGGCTTTAACCCACTGAGCCACCCAGGCGTCCCAATAAGAGAGTTTTTTTGGAAAAAAAGTTACGATGTTTTAGTGGAGAATGTGTGAAAAGGTATGTGTGTAGGTTTGTGTGTGTGTGTGTGTGTGTGTGTGTGTGAGTATAAGTATAAGGCTGTTAAATTGTCCCTTGAGATACTTCTGGCAACACTGGATATATTACTGATTTCATTTCTATCAGTAAAACAGAACCACACATTTTAGAATTGTTCCCATTTATTTTGAATTGGGAATATGCAAAACTTTTCTTTTTTTTTTTTCCTTTTTTGTGTTAAGTTAGACACCATACAGTACGTCATTAGTTTTTGATGTAGTGTTCAATGATCCATTAGTTAACATATAACACCCAATGCTCATCACGACATGTGCCCCCCTTAATACCGATCACCTGGCCACCCCCACCCCCCACCCTATGCCCCTCTGAAACCTTCAGTTTGTTTCCCAGAGTCCATAGTCTCATCATGATGATTATTTTTAATGTATATTAATGTTCTTAAAAATATTATTTAAAATGTCTCCTTTTAAAGGGAGTCAATATTCATATAAGTAGTTGCCTCTGATTAGACATGGCAAAAGAAATAACTTTGAAAACTTAAATTCCAAACTTCCCAATATTTCTTAAAGCAAAATGTCCCCAAATGAGCATTTCAAGGAGCACATTTTCTAATTTAATATTATGCAAGCACAAAGTGAACATTGTTCACATAAGCTCTCCTCATCCAAGTTTCATCTGTTCAATCCCTGCCTTCCTAAGGCAGTATATTGAATTAGGATGCTCTCCAGATGATTGGGATGCTGTTGAGCTTAAATAGCAGCATTTCTTCAATTTTTCAAACACTAACTTGCAATTGGACTATAATTACTAGTTTTAGTTTATCACCCTAAAGGAATGAAACCATTGGCACTAGAACACTGAAGACAAAGACTTGGGAACATGGATACCATAAATCTTGTGCAAAGTAGGTTTGTTTTTGTATCAATGAAATAGTAAAATCAATATAGAATTCTTCTATAAGAACTGAACAATACATTATGTTAGAAACCTTAGCAGAAATAACCATGACATCTTTTTCTTTAAGCTGCAATTACCTTTTTTAGTTGAGGCAGCACTGGTCTCTTCTTTGGCTCGTTCAGTTTCTGCAAATTCAGATATTAAAGAATGAAACATGGATATCAGAAATGCCAGGTCATTTTCTTAGGATATTATAAGTCAGGCAAGACTAGAAGTGCCCCAAAGATAAAATATGGCACCTGAGAGCAAAGCAAGCAGCAGAGAAAACCACTCTATAAAGCACTTATATATATTTTTAAGTAATGAACTCTCTTATCGCCCCAAGATATAAATCTGTGGCATTAAATTCTTGTCAGTGTAAGTAGTGGCCATAAAACAAGGTAGCTTATTTCACAAAATATACTGGAATACTAATTAGTTTATATTCAAACCTAAAATGATGTATGAGTTGTGGGGAGGAGGACTTCAAAGGACTTCTTCATTTAGCCTGTAATTATGGGGGTGGTAAGCAGTATTTGACCTCAATCAATTAGCTTTGTATTATAAAAGATTCACCATAATATTATAGAAAATTCCAATTGAATATTTTTTCTGAGAGAGACACACACACACACAGAGAGAAATGAAAAGCCAAAGTGTATATTTGCAGTTTCTCTGAATATCTAGTGTGGAATGTAAAGGAGCTGCCTTGAAGACATAATCTGGAATGCTGGTCCTACTACACAATTTTGGACCTCAAGTCAAAGCTAATTAAAGTTTTCTCTAATTCATAAGAAAACAAGAAAAATAACAAGGAACTGGTGAATATTTACAAATCTTCATCTACTTATTTTACTAACTTTTTTTTGTAATGTTGTTCTCCTTTGTCACCTATATTTTTATGTTTATTTTTATTCTTATTAGTATCTGTATGTATCCCCCTCACTCCTATACATTCAGCAGCCGGGGCTCTGGACTCTTCATGTCCCTTTGCCCTCCCTGTGTCACAGACCTTGGGCTGTGAGAAAAATCAGATGTCAGAGGAGACCTTCACATTATGTTTAGGCTTTAATTCCATAATATTAGATACCAGAAGTTTACAAGTTGAGCCTAGACAAGAAGTCATGTAAATATCTTCTTCTCCAGGCTGTCTTAAGACTCTGAGCTCCAGGACTGCCCAGACCCCTGACTTTATATACCTTGCAGATAAAGACTTTACACCAATGGTTCTCTAACTAGAGCGTGCAGCAGATTCACTCCGCGGGCTGTTGAAACACAGATGCTGAGCCCAGAGGTTTTGCTTCCGTGAGTCTGGAGCATGTCCTGAGAATTTACATTTCTAATCAGTTCCCAGGTGATGCTTATGCTGCTAGTCCAGACCATAGTCTGAAAACTGTTTACCAAACTTCCCCTAAGAGACAATCAAGACATTCTTCTGTGAGCCCCATCCCTGTTTACCTCAGTTACCACCACAAGTTTAGGCTTCCAGCAGAAAACAGAATTCACATTTCTTTTTTTTTTTTTCACATTTCTTTTAAAAACAAAATCTTTACAAAATCCTTCCAAAGTCAACTCCCCACCACAGTACACACCCTTGCATTAGAACGTGGGCTTTGCTTTCTTCTTTTAACTACACCCAAGCTCCTTAAGGACACTGCGTCCCTGCAAGCCATCTTCTAAAATGGAGAAGGTTTGTTTTCCCATCCCCTGCATACCAAAGTGCCTGGAGGTGATGTATATATCCTCTTTACTTCTTATTACTTCTCAAAGGTTGTTACCTCCTTGCGTCCTCTAAATCTCAGTTCCTTTGAAATACACACTGTTAGGTTGCCCCTGGCTCTATGTCTCTTTTTCATTGTCATTAACTGACCTTATACTCAGAGCTCCATCCCACATTGAGTAATTTTACACACAGCTGTCATCCTCTCCATTACTACTGGGGGATTTCATTCAGAACGAGTCTCAGCAAACCATAAGAGACTTTTAATCACAGAAAACAAGCTGAGGGTTGTTGATGCAGAAGGGTGGGAGGGATAGGGTGGCTGGGTGATGGACATTGGGGAGGGTATGTGCTATAGTGAGTGCTGTGAACTGTGTAAGACTGATCATTCACAGACCTGTACCCCTGAAGCAAATAATACATTGTATGTTGAAAGAAAGAAAGAGAGAAAGAGAGAAAGGAAGGAAGGAAGGAGGGAAGGAAGGAAGGAAGGAGGGAAGGAAGGAAGGAAGGAAGGAAGGAAGGAAGGAAGGAAGAAGTCTCAGTCACAGCTGCACATTAGAATAAGCTGGGGACTGTTATCAGTCAATGACTTTCAGATGTAGTAGGCCTAGGCTGGGCTACAGAGCTTTGAAAGCTCTGAGATTCTGAGTTAGTGAGTCTGGGATGAGGCCTGGCTATTCATATATTTGGAAGCTTCCCAAGTTAATCTAATATTTAACGAGGATCAGGAGTCACTTACACACACTGTTCATATGTCTACTTCATCTCTGATTTCCTTGGCCTCCTCACTTCTAAGCACTGGACTCCAGTTCTGTGCTCACTACCACTTGCCAACATACGCTTTACTTCTCTGCTGTCAGAATTCTGATCCCCAAAATCCTATTCTCTGGCACCATTGCACCATTCTTCCCTTTACATCTCGCTTAGTCAAGAACCTTTTCCAAATAGCATCTAACTCCATCAATACTTTCATTCTTCTGATCTTACTCCTTTCTCACTGCTCCAGATCTCCCTCATGTTCTCACTTTTACTCTTAGCAAGCTAATATATAAATGAGCCATGGTGCAATCACTCTCTTCATGTCTGCTTTTATAGTCATCAGCTATAGTAGTCCCCAGCCTGCTTTTATTTATTTAAAAAAAAATTTTTTTTTAAAGATTTTATTTATTCGCTTTAGAGAGCGCACAATCATGGGGAGGGGCAGAGGAAGATGTAGGCTCCTAGCTGAGCAGGGAGTCCGATGTAGGCACTCAATCCCAGGATCCTGAGATCATGACCTGAGCTGAAGGCAGACGCTTAACCTACTGAGCCACCCAGGCACTCATCTCAGGCTGCTTTTAAACTGTTAGGTGGCTAAAGACATCAGAAATTTATTCTTTCACTGTTCTAAAGGCAAGAAATCCAAAATGAAAATGTTGTTTGGCCATTCCCTGAAGCTATTTCTGATTCTCCTGGAAAGAATCCTTCCTTGCTTCTTCTTAGCTTCTGGTGGTTGCTGACAACCCATTTACTAGTTTATAGCTGCATCACCCCAATTTCTCCTTTCTCCCACTTCTCTTCTGTTTATATGTATCTGCATGTATCCATATCTCCCTCTTCTTATAAGGCACCAGTCACTGGATCCAGGGCCCACTCTAATCCAATACGACCTCATCCTAACTTGGTTACTTCTCTAAAGACCCTATTTTGAAATAAGGTCACATTCATGGACACTGACTTAGGACTTTAACATATTCTTTGGGGGGGAGAACACAATTCAATCCATTCAATCCATTACACCCCCAAACACCCTTTATGTTTGCCGCCTGAGCAGTCATCCGAACTTCCACACTGAAGGAAGGCCCTCACGTTGCCGCAGATCTCTCCTGCATGTCTCAGGTCAGTATTTAAACGAGAGCTTAGCACTGACCAGCAAGACTAGCACAGAACTAGGGAAGTTGTTCTCCCATGCTAGACAACTGGCTCATGCATTCTCTCCCCTCCTCAAGCTTCCAGTATCCTGCAGTGTAGAGAGAAGCTGCTACTGAGAGATTCAGAGAGAAAATAAAAGCAGACTAGAGCACCTCCTATTTTCCCTAGCACCAGCACACACCTGCACCATTTGTTTTCCTTTCCATCCCAAAGGATGACCAATCCCTGCCCCATATTTAATACCAGTCCAGCCTGCATCTGCATCTTCTTTTGCCAAGTGAAGGCCTTTCTTCTTGCAAATATTACTTCTATGTGCTACCTCATCAGTTTTCCACTTCAGTGATACTTTCAGAAACATAATATGTCACTCTTGATAACTGCAGACAACCACGTCCTTCACTTCTATCTGCCCCCAAGCCCAGCAGCTCATCTCTCTGTGGTCCATCACAGAGGCCAGGAAGCTGCAACACGATGTCGCCACTTCTATCTCTTCATGCTCTGGGCTTTTAAAGCCTGATTAATTATGAAAAATATTATAGAAAGGAGAGGCATAAAGAAAAATACATCATATGTATGTGCACATTTTAAAGAATGGTAATAAAAAATATGGTCACCTTTATAACATCCTGTGAGCATAAAAATAAAACATTGTCAAAGCCTTTGAAACCTTCTACTACCTCATGCCTTTCCCTTCATCTCAGAATTATTATTGTCTTAAATTTCATATTAATCATTTCCCTATTTTCAGTAGAGTTTTTTTAATTACATGTACTTATCTCTAAAGAAAAATAAGACCATTTTATACAGATCAAATTATATAGTTTAGTGAGATAACTATAAAAATTGATTTCTACTGCAAAATTCTTATGACTTCTTTCAAAACATCGTATTGAGATGCAGTGTCAAAATAGGTAAAGTAGTTATTAGACTAGGGTAGCTCTAGTGACTTTGGAAGCTTATATAAACAAACCAAATCCCGAGTCATTTAGATTTTTCTGGAATCTGAATCTTGATAACTGAATCTGGAATCTGGAATCTTTTGTTCTTAACTAAAAGTAGAACTATCTGGGACGCCTGGGTGGCTCAGTTGGTTAAGCAGCTGCCTTCAGCTCAGGTCATGATCCCAGCATCCTGGGATCGAGTCCCACATCGGGCTCCTTGCTCATCAGGGAGCCTGCTTCTCCCTCTGCCTCTGCCTGCCATTCTGTCTGCCTGTGCTTGCTCTCTCTCCCTCTCTCTCTCTGACTAATAAATAAATAAAATCTTTAAAAAAAAAAAAAATTTATAAAAGTAGAACTATCATGACAGCCAAATAACTAAATTTTCCCAAATAAGACAAACACCTAAGTTCTAGTCAATTAAATTATTTCTTGGCTTTGCTTCTGTGCCTTCTTAAACCTCTGCCCTAGCCACTGTCTATGAGCACCTCTAAGTACTTTTTCATTTTTAATTCAAATTGTTTGCTTAAATAAATTCAGTTTAACCTTTTACAGAAGCCATGTTGACATGAGTAGCTGTAGTTAATTGTCAATTTTAACTGTTGTATACTATTCCTACACACACACACACACACACACACACACACACTCTAATAATTATACATCCATTCTCCTGCCAATGGACATTAGGTCATGTATAATTTTGTGCTGTTACAAGTAACCCTGCTAAGAACATTCACATATATGTCTCCTGGTACAGTGAGCAAAATTTTCTTAGAAGTGAAATTACTGGGTCATAGCATTTGCTCATGTTTAATATTTCCATATAAATGCCACAGTGTTTCTCCAAATTTTATATTCATGCCAACAGTGCATGTGAGAGTTTCTATAGCTTCATATCATTATCATTATAAGAATAAACATTTTTCTCTTTTTTGGTCAATCTGGCATGTGTGCAACAGTATCTTACTCTGCTTTTAAGTAAAATTCCATTATTCTAAGAGACTGAATATCTTTTGATATATTTATAAGCCATTTGTGGAGGGGTTTTTTTTTTTTTTTGATACTTACTTATATATTTTTGTCCATTTTTTTTCCTGCTCACTATCAAGTTCTTTGTCTTATTTTTCATTTATGGAGTTATTTATTTTTTTGCTACTTAACTCTTGTTACTAATATGTGCTACAAATATCTTTTCCAAGTGTGTATCTTATCTTTTCTTAGAATTATATCAGTACTATTTTGAATTTATTCGGTCAGCATTGTCTGTGATTTGGGTTGTGATCTTGCAATTTATTATCCAAACTGAGCAAGTGAAAGGAGGTGCTAGTAATAATTATTCTGAAATGGTATGAATATGAGTATGAAGATTGCCTTAACCAACTGAGATTCATGGTTATACATGTCATCCAATCTGTGTTCTAGACCCACCTCATTAATATCAGATCTGTTTTTCAGGCCCATAGATATTCCCCCTAGTAACTTCCATGGCAGAGTACATAAATGAATCCCAGAGTCCATGCCACTTTTTTGACTAATATAAATTGTCCCCAACTACCTCTTCTAATATATATATATATATATATATATATATATATATATACATATATATATATATGACTAATGAAATTAAAAAGGACCTTTTTTTTTCTTTTTAAAAAGTAATCTCTACACCCAATATGGGGTTCAAACTCACAACCCCAAGATCAAGTCACATGCTCCACTGACTAAGCCAGCCAGATGACCCAAAGGGACTTTATTTTAAAATTCTGTATACTAGCTTTTCCTGAAGAATGCTGAGATGTGTTAGTAGATCAAGTGATTGACATCTGACTTACATATTTAGGTACTGAAATGTAGTTAAGGCGATAAACATAGGCTTGGTGGCTGAGCATACCACAAATCTAATGCAGTGCGAATATCCTATGCCATTTCATATAAATTTGAACCCACAATTTAAAATGACAATTCAAAATGGGTAGTCACTTTTGGCCACTGATCTGGTCTTTAGAGCCTTTTTTACTCAAAATTCAAACTGAGCAGAGGCTGGGAAAGCATGTACATGGAATACATGATCAGAGCCCTGTGGTCCTTGATATGAAGAAGGAAGTAAAATATAGCAGTGTTTCCCAAGATTTTGAGGCACTGTGGTGACTGAAGTGTCCTTGGGGGGGAAAAAGGTACATTGTAGTCAATTATATTTGCTAATCATTATCTACTATTCCCTCTTGAAGATTCACCAAGGAGAATGTCAAGGATCTGAAATGACCGAGGGCTAAAAAATCTGTTTGTTGTGTCCTCTTCCTGCTTGGAAATGGAAAAGTCATAGCATCAACTCCTATGTGGCTATCCGGCATGTGGGAAAGCAGGTACAGCGCACTGTGGAGAAAGGAACTGGGTATGTTGAGGCATTTCTGTACATCCTATGATAAAGGAATTTGTGTTGACTTGCAGAAGTTGTAAATCTAGGTTTGGCATACCTGCTTGGTCTAAGGTAGTCTTCCTCCAACCACATAATCTCTGACACATAACTCTGTATGTAGCAGTATTAAGTGCCCTTCCACAGTACTACATCATTGAACCTGGAAGATTTCCCTTTTCTTCAAGTTCATAACCAGCATCCTGAACTGTTACAGTTTCCAAGTGTGTATATGTTCTCCAGTATTTTTCCTACAGTAATTTTGGTTTCCTCAAGATCTAGAAGAAATGGTTCCACAACACCAACTTAATTGACATTCTAATGATTTCCTTGAATGAAGTGCTAATGCCAAATTACCTTTTATTTTTCCCATAGCAGTCAATCTCACCTGTCCTCTTTAATTCAATACCATGCAATTGTATCACATAAATACTTAATTTATCTTAATTAAGCTATACATCTCACTCTCATTTGCTCTCATAGTCTAATATAAAATCATATCCCAAATGTTTAGGTTACATACACAAACCTATGTGTACCATGCCAAATGGGTAATTTTAGGAATTTTTAAGAGTATTTTTAATGATATGCAATCTTTACATTAGGCAATAACTTTATAAATGGCCCACTGTATATAAAAGATGTGAAAAAATTCCTCTGTAGTATGGTTTCAAGACTGAAAAGCAATTCTTAGTAGAAGAAATGGATGGTCATGTTATTAATACAGAATTTAAACAATTTATGAATTATCTCTAATTTTTTTTATTGAAGGATAATGCCCATGTTAGGTCTAAATCTCTCAAGCATATGGAGAGTTGAGAATTCATTCTTTTGAAACTTTTATATTGGGTCTAAGATGATTTAGCAACCTAATTTGCTAATTTCCTGCAAAAGATGCTGATCTCTTCAGAACTTGATTAGATAGTGTGCTTCATAGATAGCAGAACTTACAGAGTTGTTTTACTGCAAATCAACATTTTTATCTATATGTCACATTTTTCTAGGAAGAGAATGTTCATTTTTAGCATAATCTTCAATCTAAAGTTCTCTACCACTGCTGCAAAATTATCAGTTTTGTTTTATATATTTTCTTGATTATGCACTTCTACAGACTAAGTATTAGCATACTGAAGATTCCATAATACAGAGTTCCAATCAGCTTTACATTCAACTAAAAATTTTCATGAAAATATAAATGGAATTTTAGATTCATATTACACCTCTCAATCAAAGTCTATAATGTCTATGTAAACACTTCCAACTGTAATTTTTTAAAAAGCATTCTCACCAAGTTACCCAAGATTATATTTTCTAATTTTTCTCTGATATATCCACCAATGATATACTCTATCTCAAAATCCTGGCACTAAGTAAAACATGCATTTGTTTTATGTAATAGTACCATCATTAATACTCATGCTGTTCTAAACCAAATGAAAAATATAATCATACTTCTATCATGCATAAAACTGAGATTTGACCTGAATATTAGAGAAACTAATATGTTTTTTTCTAAAATCAAATACATGTCATTATACCTAGAGTAATTTTCATTGTGACAATGAAAATGTGACAATCTTTAGGTTGTTCATCTAATGGAGAAAAACCATCAAAGAAACCAGCATTTGTCCCTAAGCGTACTGTCAAAGTTAATATTGATGTAAATGCCATGGAATCAGTTATCAGTCAATATTCATAATCTGAAGATATAAGCCTTAAAAGGAAATTATGACATTACACGAGCAGTAGTTAAAATTGTTGGGAGCTGCATTTCATTAAAGACACAATGAGGGCACCTGGGTGGCTCAGTGGGTTAAGCCTCTGCCTTTGGCTCAGGTCATGATATCAGGGCCCTAGGATTGAGGCCGTGTTGGGCTCTCTGCTCAGCGGGGATCCTGCTTCCCCCCCTTCTCTCTGCCTGCCTCTCACTTACTTGTGATCTCTGTTAAAAAAATAAATAAAATCTTAAAAAAAAATAAGGCACAGTAACTTTCACCGATAGACAAATTACCTTGCCTACTGGTTTGGTCAAGTGATTAATTATTAGGAAAATTAAGTCTGATGTTTTTAAGAAACTGAAGTGATCATTTATTGTGCAAAATAAAAAACAAAAATACAACCACTCAAAAAGGAGTTATGATCTGGACAAATTAACATTTGCAAATGAATATAAATTTTAAGAAGAACAAATTCACAGAAAAGTTTGAATAATTATGTATATTATTTCAACACAACAAATATTACTAGCAAGAAACATTTGGTAAGCCAGCCTCAAAAACTTAGCATTAGCATTGTCTATAGCAGAAAACTTAAATTAGTAAGTATCTGAAATATGCTCTTTTCATTTTTGTTTTATTCAACATACTTGCTTTTACTTGTTTTTCACTTGGAGCTGTTAAAACAAGGAACAATAAAGTCTAAATTAATTACAAGTCCACTATCTCTCTCTAAAATAGTTTTAAAGTTATTTAAAATTTTTTAAAGATTGTATTATAACCTTGGAAACCAAGGAAAACATAGAACTGAGAAGGAGAAAATACAACACTGTGCCATTTTCTTTGGTATAGTATAAATTTGAGCCATGAAACACAGATTTTTCTTTTTTTACATTTATATATCTTCTCTCAACACAGAATGCTCATTCACAACTTACTCATTTTGTTTTGCCTTTTAAATTAGCTAAGAATCTGATTGTTTTTATATACAAGCCAGTGCATTTTCCTTAAGGTGGTAGGAAAAGAACAAAGTGAACTAATAAATTATCCAACGGTTTCAATTGTTAAAATGCAGCTAATTACTGCCAAGCTGTTACACTGTAATCATACCCTGAAATGAACAGATAATGATTTCAAGCAACTTAAGTTATTGTATTTTGTTGGATTTAATATTAGACAATAATGGTTAGCTATTAATATTCTTGAAACCGATTATACCCATTGTCATTCTGCATGTTTCTCCATGTTTATATGTTTCTATGATATATACTCCAGTTTTTTGCATATGTGCACAAATAAGAATATGTGTTTGGCCCACCTGTGGGAATGTTATTCACAAATGAATAAATACTCTGTCCTCTGGGAGGTGGACAAAAACATTCTTTCCCAAAGGATAAATAGTACTAATGTTAATGTGAAATGGTGAAATCTGATCATTTCATCTTGGGAATTATTTAAAAATCATTCCCATTTAAATTTTTTTAAAATGTGGTTATTCTATTTGGTGTTTCTCCTTTCATTTAATAAACATTATCAAGTGTCTACTGTGTGCCTGCCATTATAATAAGCACTCTAATTTCTATTTAAAATGGAAAAAAGAAAAGGTAATGTGATTATAACAGTATAATAAGTCCTATTATAAAGGAGAGAGGATGATGCTATGGGCCGTAGTTAGAGGAATAACTAAATGGATTTGAGTTGTCTGAGGAAGTTTTATAAACTTAGAAGAAAAAGAAATGTAGCTTTTAACCTCTGGTTTGCTCTGAGCTGTGGGAGTAGGGAGCAGTGGGAAACTGTTGAGCTATATTTGTAAGGCTGGTTATTTACATAACATTGAGTAAATGCAATTTCCATTTAAATACAATAAAACGGAAAGAGTAACTAATGGACATTGTATGAATTTGTGACCACCTATACACATACACACACACATACACATATGAAAACTCAGTAAAGTTCTGTGAGTAGAAATCTGAAGGCAAAATCAACATATAATATTTTTAAATGCAGTCCATAAAATAAGATTTAGAAACTTGCATTTATTTTCATTTGAAACAACTAATAGGGCAGACTGAATGCTAGAAACCTTTGAGAAAACCATTTGGTATTCGTACCCACTGCATTTTTAGATGTGTTTGTTTGTATGTGTGTTTTACTGATTGTCTGATTCTCAATTCAATTTTCCCCCATTACAATATAACTATATTGAGGGCAAAATCTACCTCTGCTTTCATTGTAGCTCCCCTGAGTACTCAAGAAATGTCATTAAGTAACATTTTGAATAGGGAGAGGCTATTTGCTGAACTAAATATTCCATATTTTACAAGTAAAGCAATATTGGATGCATTTACAGAAAGTGTGTGGTTTTTTCTTGCTTTGTTTTGTTTTTGTTATTTGACGCTCAACCAGCACTTCTCAAACACTGCTTTGACAGATTCCCTGGGGATCTTAGGAAGTTTCAGATTCTGATTCCGGTCCAGGCTGCAGCCAGAGACACTGTATTTCTAACAACCTGATGCTACTGGTTTACAGGACATCATTGGGTAACAAGAATGTAACATATTATTTGGCTTCTGTATTCTAAAACTGCATTGATGTTAACTCTATGTCAAGAACTTGAAATAAAGACCATGAAGTGAAGGGATTTCCTGCCCTTCCCTGGCATGGCCCTTACCCCCTAAGGCTGCAGCCATAATAAACATTGGGCATCAGGTAGAAAGAACCCAGGAAGGTCAGTCTAACTCACCCGAATGTTCCTTCTTTGATGACTTTGCTGTATCAAACAAGAAAAGAAAAAAGTCAACATTTAAGCAATTCTATTGCATTTCAATATTCAATTGCAAATTAAATAATAAAATGAAAGCGAGACAGAGGGATTTAAAAACGGTTACCTGGTTCCACATGTTTTTCTTTCTTTTCCTGTTCTGAAACATATTATTATTGTTATTATGATGATTCTAATTTTATATGTCCCACTTTAATTGTTTTAACCACAGAGAAACATGTATGTGTTAACACTGGACTGCAGCAACTAATAAAACTAATAAACTAATAAAACTAATAAAACAAATCTTTCCTTCTTTTCCATTCACTGAGTTCCCTCACATAACAGCACAAAACTATCCTATGTAAGAGGAACTAAAATTTTTCATGGATAATAAATCCCCCAAAACTAAAAAGAATCTATAAATGATGGAAAATAATTAATTTGCCCTTATATTAGATCAACATAAAATAAATTTTCATGTTGGATAAAAAATGGATAAATTTTGAACCAATATTTATCAATGGATAAAAATGGACAGATTTCCTATGGACGTCCTCTTTATAGATGAAATCTTCTTATATTGAAAAGTTATTTGTTTAGCTAAGACAAAGACTTTGCTGAGGCAAACTGAAGATACTAAAATAGATTGAATTTTCAGTGGAAAACAAAACGTGCTTCCCTTGTTTTTAGGACAAATGTTCCTTGTAGAGTCCTTATTAGATAGTATTTCTTTTTAAGAACCCATTTTTGTCAATATTATATGAGAAAAAGCATTATTCTGGCCTCAAGAGTAAGATGACACATATTATAATAAGAACTAATTTTATGCAAAATGCAAGTACTAATTTTATACTAAATGCTATTATCTGCAATTCTATTTTTTATTTTGCCTTGACAAGCTTGTCAAATTAAAAGAAGATTTTTCAAGAAATGTTTTAACATAAGTACCTTATTATCAGATTTTTTGAAGAAAAGGTATGGGGAGATTATTTTAAAGTTTCATTCAATGAATACATTTTGGGGACTACAAAATGGGTATGCTGAAAGAATTCTAAGAACTATATTTTAGAAACATAGAGGGCTATCAAATCTTCTAGGGTCATCTCATCAATCTCTAAAGTGTACAATTTTGTTTATCAAGGGTCTAGTCATGTAAGAATAAGAAGTGAGTAATCCACTCACAAGGAGAATGTAGGCAGTAAAACAAATAAAAAAAAATGACTTGACCAAGTGTCACATATCAGAAAGAAGATATTTAGGTGACTTAGCTACTGAGAACATTACCAAAAGTTGTTTGAAAACATGGAGTAATTAAATGTGTTGCTTAATCTTTTGCTGAACTGAAGCAACATTCATGTAATATTTCTAAGAAATTGCAAAGTGATGACAGTTGGAAAAATACTAGAAGTTGATCTGGGTATGTATCAAAATTGAATTCCAGCTATATGTTATATTACAAAGCTAAAATAAGGGCCTTCCAGTCACATCCAAAAGCCATCATATAAACAGAAATATACCTGTGCTAATTTGGAACAATGTGAAGAAAAGGTTGTTGAGGATACTTATTATTATGTAGGATAATTCAGGATGTAATTATTGAATTATCTTTAATAAATACAGATTAAGGTACCTTTTAATTTGACAGGGACTAACAAATCCTATCTATAATTGATATTTTTTACTTTTTATTTTGAAAAAATTATAGATCACAAGAATATTCAAAAATATGTGTGTGATGGTCCCATGTTTTGCCACCAAGATTTATTTTAAATTAAAAAAAGAACGACTTCTTAATTGTGATAACTAGAAAAGTAGAAGCAAAATAAGAATATAGGGATGGAGATATACAACTGAATGAAGCAATCTTAAAGACAAAAAATCTAAATCAAACAAATTCAAAGATACAACAATCAACAAGAATAAAAGCAAGTCTAGTGGCATCTGGTGTCCCAGTCAGTGGAGCATCTCACTCTTGGTTTCAGCTCAGGTCATAATCCAGTGGGTCCTGGGATCCAGCCCCAAGTAACGCCCCTGTCCCCCAGCAGGGAGTCAGCTTCCCCTCTCTTTCTTCTTCTGCCCCTCCCTGCCTTTCATTCTCCACCTGAGCCTTTGAACTCTCTCTCAAATAAATAAATCTTAAAAAAGAAGCAGGATACTCTAGATGAAAAACCAGAGCAAATACATTAATTTAAAGAGAGTTATTAGTTGTTTAGAGGAAAATTCTTTTTCTTTTTGCTAATACTGCCCAAGTCGCAATCCACTGAACTTCTCAATGAAGGAAGCAGTTGGGGTATAAATGAATGCCCAGGATGGCATTTTTTTTCTTAAATGAAATATACCAGTGCTCCGAAGATTGCCAAGGAGATGCAGTGTATCTGTGAGATCTTTTAAATTACATAGCCTGCAATAAAGTGAGGGCCTTATGGTTATAGATATATAATTTAACATCAATTTTCACATCTCTGGTTGTCCTCCATTTTCCTGCTGGTGCAATGGTTTATAGAGTGTTTCTGTATCCACGAGCCAGTCTCATCAGCAGCTGTGCATACACATAAATCTGAAACTGAAGGAACACATACTTCTCTATAGATAGATTGCTCCCCCTGGCTGAGTTGTACTATAATTTCATGATTCATCCCACAGAATATTTTAGAGCATTTTTATGACATAGAATGCCTCAGTGTCCTAACCTTTTGCAGGGTCAAAACATACATTTAATTTTCAAAAAAGTGGCATATATTTTTAAACAGATTTTTTAAAATATCACTGGGATCCTTTAAAACTCTGCATTTCTGGGAATGTAATGATTTTTAATGGCTGATTGAGTAAGGTTAAGTTGGGAGTTTTTTGTTCCCATTTGTTCAACATGTCCTAATTTCTTCAGAGGAAAGCGTGTATTTGCAAAAGATACAACCTCAAGGCATCTATCTAGCTTTACTGTTAGCAAACAGCTCTAACACAGTGTTAGAGCAACAGTGGATACTGCCGAAGGCATGTATTCCAAGCAATGCTATTACAACAAAACTTATAGTGCTTGTGGGGGGAAATCACATTAAGAACGAAATGTCACATATCATATGAACATGCCAAAATACTTATGGATTACAAGAAGAAAGATAATGGGAAAGTGGTTATCAAACCAGCCTGAAAAAGAACTTCCATTTGGTCTTTTTTAAGGACTCAGAACAAACCAGATTACAGGGACTAAATTTACATTAACAGTTTTGGTTAGTGAAATGAACTTGTAATTTTGGTTATGAGGCTGTGGATAATATCATTAGACAATTGTATGAATATGGAAAAGGACTTTAAGAATGACTGCCATGGTTTTCAGTCCCTCTGACTCTCAGGTTGTATATTTTTTCATTCTAACAAAAAAACAAGTACAGTTCACATGCATAACATATAAAAAAGATATTCAAAACTACGAGTCTAAATATACCAGCAGGCCAATAATAATTGTAAAGAGAAAAACACATATACACAAATACAATTTACATGCATTTCCTTACTTTTTCCCTTGGGGTGTTCTGTTGGAAAAAATGAAAACAAAACAAACAAACAAACAAACAAAAACAATTGGTCTTATGCTCTTAAAATCTTCAAAGATAAAATTACTCCCCCAATAGGTTGACTAGACGATAATTTTTCCAACCCCTTCCCCCATTCTCTCTCCTCAAATTTCATTGTTGGTCTGAGGTATTGCCAATTACTACCGAAAGTGTTTCCAGAATTTGAGTGCAAAACATTGACAATGAATCAGCCTAGGATTACACACACTGTTTAGCCACTTTCAATGACTTATACCTTGCAGTCTCTTAAACACAGGTGAACACATAATTACATACAAGCAAACATGAAAAAAACAGGTATCCTTGCCAGATGAGTTATGATTCTACTCAAGACTTAATAGGAACAATTCAGTTTCTGATTGATGCTAGTGTATCCAAGATTAATTGAATTTATGCTTTCTAGTAAAATACACTCTTGATACTGAACGTTGTTCAATTTCTTGTCAAGCAAACATTTCTTTGAAAACAATTATTGTGAAAAGTAAACATACGCAGTATTTGTTTTTTATTTTGCCAAATAAATCTCATAACAATAGTGGCAGTAAAGATTTGACTCTTTCCTTCAAATTCCTTCTCTCTCTCTCTCTTTCTTTCTCTCTCCTATCCCATATATAATTTTTTCTTCTATAATTGTCCTTTAAGAAGAAATGCAATTTGGTATTCATCAAACATAAGACAGAAAAGGAAAATATTTCCAATACCTTCTACCGGGGTTTTTGTTTTCTTAGAATCTGAAAACACAAAAATAAATTATTGATAAAGCAGATATCATAAATTAACAACTTATTAGTTTACAATAAAATGCCAAATACTCTGAAATAATCTTCTGTAAAGTAGACTGATCTCATAATGTATTTCTAGAATATGGGGCTCAGGGAGAAAGTACTCTGTTTTTGAGAAGATGAGTATTAGAGTGAGGCAGTACATAAGAAATTTTCTGAAATAGAAAGACTTCAAAAAAATGACAGAGATGAAAGAAAATACCCACATCAGTTTGCACAGAGATTACATTGTGCCTATCAAAGCTAATAACCTTTTAATAGAAAGTCAAGCTGAGCCAATATATGGTCTGCTTCCATAAAGATGGGCTGAAGCCTGTGAATTTAGTCTGTGGTTTCTTCATTTGCTCAATCTAAAGCCACTGAGATCACCTGCTTTGCCCTCCCCAAGTAATCAATATATTTACAATACAAATATTCAATTATTTCTGTTGTAATGGGGAAAAAAACAGGTTGAGGTTAGCTCAAAGGTTACTGATGAATACATTGTATTTAGTAGCTGTTATGGAGTAATGTTTATTCAGTGGTCAGCAGACATCTATTTTATTTTTAGTCTTTTGGATATTCAGCCTAGATCTGAAAATTTTATTACTTTTTAGTATTTAGGTCATGCAACTTTCTGTTCCTATAACTTGAAAATAAAATGAGAGGGTTTTGACCCCATTTATTTTAGAATAGAGGCATCTAAAGTTTCTGCTCAGAAATATTTTATTTATCTTCTGTGGTTTTTCCTTTATCTCTTCTGTAACTTGACTTTGAAATTTTCTGGCTATTACTGAAATTATAATTGTAATAATGAGCTATAAGTTGATAATTGCAAAAGGTAGATAAACTGTTCTCTGGCTGATAATTATATGCTTGGCGGAGTTGTATGACTTATAGGGAAGTGTTTGGTACTTCACAGTGAAGTAATAGAGCTAAAATGTTTGAAGATGACAATGGGAATTTATTCACGAAAGGCAGTTAGATGGTCAACTGAGTTGTTTTATGAAAAATGATAACCAATGACAGTAATAGTGAAGTAGAAGTAAAAACTCACTTCCATAGAAACAGAAGCTAGACACACAATTTAGGAAACCAACTTGAGAAAGAAACCTGAGAAAGTCATAAAAATGAGCATGCTTTTTGATATAGTAATTCCACTACTAGAAATCCAAAGAGAAAAATGCTGAATTATCATAAAAATATATAAAGGAAAAAGCATTTTTCATGAAATTGTTTTATATGTGTAAATAATGAGAATATTAAACAGTACTTTCTGAACAGGATTGGAACTGATAAAGAATTCATTAACGTCCGCATAATAGAAAAATACGGCCATTCAAGTGATATTTTTGCAATGTTTTCTCTGTGTTTCTAATTTTTCTCTAATAGGGATATGTTTCATGTGTAAGGGAAAAACAAACCTTATTTTGAAAAATAATAAGTCCTTGGAACAAAAAGTTTACTTATTTACTAAATATCTATTAAATATTATTGTGTCCCCCATGGCACAGTAAAAAGAATATTAAACCAGATTTCTTTTAATATCCTTTCTTCCCTCTCAAAAAATATTTTTCTTGATATTTAGTTTCTCATCTGGAACTATAACTGAGTAGGCTAAATTTGCCATCTAAATGTGCTTTGCAAGCAATTTTTCATTCATTTCCTTCATGAGTAATTACCCTAAACAGATAAGCAAATAATTCAAATATATAGAAAAATATTACATAGAACAATTTCATATAAGAATATGACAAATATCCTGTTATTAATATGCCTAATAATTAACAATGCAGACCCGGATTCTTATAACACAATAGCTGCAACGATGAAGTGCAAAGTTCAATGATCTTTGTAAGTTCTCCATTCATTTGGCTCCAGTAGCTGGAGTAGGATTTCTGCTTGCCCAGAAGGTCATGTGACTCCCACTGAGTCTAGTGTACAGACAATATGGAAAACACAGGAAGATCATGAGGAACACATGGTCATTTAGGAGTAGAGCTGAAAATAAAGCTTGGAAAGACTGATGAGACAGACAGGATAAAATGTAGCGGGTAAGAAGACTATTTCCACCCCCACACCTCTATTCTCTGATGAGATGCTGGTGTGGGGTCAATAAGGAAAGCTGAATACAATATGTGTATCTGTGAAATGTCTGTTGTTTTAATTTGCTTTCCTTCTCCCTCATAGTAAGAATTGGTAATACAGGAGTCCCTGAGTGGCACAGTCAGTTAAGTGTCTGCCTTTGGCTCAGGTCATGATCCCAGAGTCCTGGTACTGAGTCCTACATGGGGCTCCTTGCTCAGCGGGGACCCTTCTTTCCTTCTCCTTCTGCCTCTGCCCGCCTCTGCCCCTGCTTGTGCTCTCTCAATCTCTCTCTGTCAAATAAATAAAATAGTTAAAGGAAAAAAAAAAAAGAATTGGTAATATAATGTACCAGGTATCAATTACATTGAAATCACAGAATAAAAAATGTGAAGTACAGGATCAGGTAAAGTATAGAGCTTATTGAGATAAAATAAACCATTTCATTAAGAAGAAATGTAAAAGAATAATATGCCATGATCTCACCAAGTAGGTTTTAAAAGTTCAATACATGTTTTCTAAAAATGGAAGCTCTAATGCAATTAACTTAAAATGTCATTATAAAATCATTTCTTTGGTTTGGAGTCAACAGAGCAGCAGACTTACACAAGTAAAATACCTGCACAACAAAAAATATAATGCTTAGAACTGAAAGATCACATACTGACCCTGAAAAGCTATTAGTACAGCCATTAATACTCCGGCTATTAAACTTCATTATACCCTCTCAGCACTCTTCTGAAATGGTTTAAAAATATTATAAAGGCTTACTCGGTGAATATACTTCCCTAAAGACCATATGCCCAATAATGTGAACAACACTCTTTTATTAAGAACACTGAAGCTCATAGCAGATGTGATTTAAAAGAAGTGATGTGTTCGCAATCTGTTCAACTCCTCATTCACTCATCTTTGGCAATGCACAGTAGTTTCCCTCATCCAAGGGGGATATATTCCAAGACCCCCCAATGGATGCCTAAAACCAAATCCTGTATATACTATGTTTTTTCCTATACATACATACCTATGGTAAAGTTTAATTTATAAATTAGGAACAGAAAAGATTAGTAATAACAAATAATAATAAAATAGAAAAAATATAATATACTGTAGTAAATGTCATGTGACTGTGACCTCTCTCAAAATATCTTACTGTACTGTATTCACCCTTCTTGTGATGATGTGAAATGATAAAATGCCTGTCTGATGAGATAAAGTGAGAGGACTGATGTAAACATTAGGACTATGTTAGGCTACTATAGACCTTCTAACCATGTGTCAGAAGAAGGGCCATTGGCTCCCAGGTGGTGGTTGACCTCAGGTCACTGAAGCTACCAAAAATGAAACTGTGAATAAAGAGGGACTACTGTATCAAGTATGGTCTATTATAGTTGTAAGTGATGCCAGATAATAATGAAATACCAGTTGTATGGAAGGAAAAATTAACTCTCTTGTAGTCTGGTAATGCAGATGATAAATTACTCCATTTCCTTTGGATAACTTGTCCCATTGACATCTTTATTCAGTTACAATAACAGATACTTTGCTTTGTTTTTCAATGTAATTTCTCTTCAGATCTCAGTTCTGAAGCCCTAATTCACACATGCATTCAACTTACTTGTTCTTGTTCTAGCTATAGTAAATGATAAATCTAATTTGGCTCGTTCTCAATGGAACTGTATCCTTCAGAAGATAAACTGTGTTGGAAAACTCAAAGGTTTTCTAGCTCCCAGGACTTCATATGTGAAGTTAAGATAAATGAATGGGATCTACCTAGATCTGCTAGGCAACTCAAGTGGCAGCTAGTGATCAAAATACACCTATGACGAAATTGTCAGTATTTGGCTGTGATTTCTTAGACCTAAAAAGCTCACTGGAATATAACCTCCAATAATAATTTAAAAAAATTCTTCCTTGCCTGGGATGTGGAAAATTGAGTACCTACTCACATTTCTTGTAGATATTATATTGATCTTAAGAGTCTTAGATATTATTGATTCATTCACAGAATAAATATTTGTTAAGCAATGTGCAAACTAAGGAAATGTGTTAGTCCCAATAGGGGATCAAACGGAATTAGACATGGTCCCTTTAATCAAAAGTTTTAAAATCAATTAGAGTAGGATGAAAATGAATACCAATAATAGAAGTACAACGTGGCAAAAAATAAACAATGGTACAGAGGTACAGATAAATTCTGATGGGAGATTATAAATGAAAAAGAAAGTATACTTAATTGAGAAGGTCAGGCAGAGGTCTTAGGGGAAGGAGAACTTTCCCTGAGAGCTAAAAACATTGAATATTCATAGAAGGAAAAGGAAAGGGTAAGTTCTATTATGATGATAGCAGGAACAAAGGCAAGACAGCAAGTTGTATGCGTAAAATCGAGGATGGCTTGATATGGATGAAGTATGTGATACATACAGGAAGGAAGTGGGTAGAAGTATAAGGTAATGGCTCCACTGTGCTATCATGGTGGTCCAGCACATATCCATATAGGCCCTGCAGGGACCAAGTTTTAAACCATAGATAATGTGAGTCTCAGTAGAATGCCTTTTGATCCTTCTGGAACATAGGAGGCCAGGAAGCTGTCATGAGACAGCTTCTTATCACCTCCTGAGTTTTCCCACCTAGAACACTTTGAGATAGAGTTTCAGACCAGGAAACCATTTGGCTGTAGTCTAGAATTGGCTCCTCAATACTGAGATGTCCCTAACGTGTGTTGCATTACCTGGCCTCACCTCTTTGGGTGTCACTGTTTTTTGGTGTGTAGGATCAGAACCACAATGTGTTGACACCTTCAGCTTCCCTTGCTTTTACTGACCACGGAAGTAATGAATTGTCTCTATCTCAAAAGAACTCGTATCTTGACTGGTAGAACTATTCAGGCCTTGGCTTTGTCTTTGCCCAGATCCCTAGATGTGCATATGACAAGAGGTCAGGAAACAGACTGTGGGGGCTTGGATTATAGACTAAGGCCTGTAGACTATATTCTGTGGCTGGTGTGGAGCCGCCGAATATTTTAAATAGGTAACAACATGAAAAGTTTTATGAAGTCAGTTCAATATTTTGAAGGACACTATATAGAGAAAACATTATAGGCAGGATTACTATTTAGGTTACAGACTCTCAAACTTTTTCATTTCAGGCATCCTTTAAATTCTTTACAATTTTAAAAGACCCTGAACAGCTTTTATTTATGTAGTTTCTAGCCATTGATGTTTATAATTTTAAAAATTAAAGTTGAGGGGCGCCTGGGTGGCTCAGTGGGTTAAAGCCTCTGCCTTCAGCTTGGGTCATGATCCTAGGGTCCTGGGATCGAGCCCCGCATCAGGCTCTCTGCTCGGCAGGGAGCCTGCTTTCCCCTCTCCCTCTCTCTCTCTCTGCCTGCCTCTCTGCCTACTTGTGATCTCTGTCTGTCAAATAAATAAATAAAATCTTTAAAAATAAATAAATAAATAAAAATTAAAGTTGAGGACAATTTAAAATATAAATTTGTTTATGCATTTATTTAAAAAAGAATAAACCTGTTACATGTTAACACAAGTAATAAATTTTTATGACAAATATATTTTCCAGTACAGAAAAAATGCTGAGATGAGTGACTTTGTGAATCTCATTAATGTCTAGCTTAATGAGAAGACAGTTGGATTTGCATATCTGCTTAAGTATTCAGTCTGTTGCAATATTGCAAATTATGTAGCCTCTGGAAAACTCCAGTGCACACTCATGGGAGGATGACAATGAACCAAGCAAACGATGACTTCATATTTTAACAAAAATAGTTTTGACCTTGAAGAACCACTGACAGGGTCTCAGAGACCCCCAGGAGTCCTTGACCACATTTTGAGGACGTCTGATTTCAGAGATCCTTGCCCTGGTTCACATGAGAAGTTAGAAAACTGATGTGAGGACTCAAATAACAATGTGAGGTGAGAGCTAGAAGACCTGGAGCTGTGAATGGAGATTAGCCTTTCTAATTATTTTAGGAAAGATTAAACAAAAGAGAGTTCAGCCAAATTAAAAATTCTAGAAGACTAAATGCCAGGGGCAAGGGAGAAACAGAGGTTGAAGCTTACGCCAGAATTTGTGTCTCTGTGTCTACAAAGAGAGTGGGGGCAATTACATAAGAAGAAATAGAGAATAAGCACATTTTACAGAGAAAAATACAATTAGATGGGACTTTGGCTTTGAAACTAATGGAATGTAAGAAAGAATGTGTGTTAACAGAAGATGAGTAAAGTGTCTATGAGGGGGAGAAAGAGAGGAATACAGGGGAAATTTCAGTAGAAAATGGCTTATAGAAAGACCCCAGTTGAATATTCAAAAATGTCGCTCCACTTAAGCTAAGATATGGTTGCTCTGATGCCAAAACTCCAAAGAACGGTAAAATTGATGAGCAGAGTTCAGTGGAGCCAAAGGTCTCTCTTGTTAAGGTTTCTAAGAAAGACCTGATGGTACACGTGGGATAAGATTTTAACATGAAAAGCAAATCTTCAGAGTTCATTATTCAAGAAGTTCCTTGCCCCTGGTGCACAGATCATCTTTGATAATTTGGTATGTACTTCTGTTTCTGCATTTTAAAATTCACTAACAAAAGAACTTCCCAGGGCTTTCTCATTAGCCTTCAAGCCCTCCTGATTTTCTTCTTCTCTAGGAAAGTTGTCAACCATTAGTATCTTTGAACTATACCCCAAGAGTTTGAATGTGAATAGAAATAAACTTTGTATAAAAGAAAATGTTGAAAATCCAAATTGTATCTGGTAATTTGTATTAAACATGCCCATTTGAATAGACATATTTGTAATAGAGGCAGGAAGCCTCTGTGAAAAAGATTTCTATAATCTTACTAAGATTATAAAAAATGAGAAATAAGAACCAAGACTGTTATGTCCATATACCTCTCTGATCTGCTTAACAGGATAAAGGGAAATAGAAAGTCATGAAACAAAATCAAATGACTGCCTAGAATAGCTGGACATTGAGTCTGCTCTCTTTTATACACTGGAAACGATGAAAATTATTCTAGATAGCTGCATTTTTTTTCTTAAACAGCATAATCTTCGCAATTACAAAATTTTTTCCAAAAAAGAGATAAAAGATAATCAGCAAAGCTCTTTGGGAATAATTAATAACAATAATAATACATAGGGGTATGTTTTATATATTTTACAGCTGGTGGTGGACATTGGATCCCTTGACTTTCTATGGCAAAGCTCTGCCCAACCTCTCCAACCCCTTCCAAATATTACATATTGATTATAAACAATTTCTCAAAAAAAGAAAAAGAAAATGAGGCATCTAATCCAGGAAAAATAGAACAAAAAACCCTGGAAGACTAGCAATGAGGAAAAAAAAAAAAAAAACAACAGATATAAAGCTTACAGCGATGCAGTTTGTACTTTGACTATTGTTTCATAGACCCAAAAGTCTTTTAATACTTTAGTTTGAATACTAATGAATGGAAAAATAACTCTGACACTAACGTGTCTTAGTTGGCTTTATTATGATATCATGGTTTTGTTCCCTCTGAACAAATAATGACCAACAGAAATATTTTTTTCTGCCTCCTATTTGTGGACTCTTAGATTCCTGGTTAATAGAAGCAGAATGTGACTCTCAAGCTGCTATGATAATATAAGGTTCTGATGATATTAAATAAAAAATATAACTCTTTTTTCTATTTTTCTCAGATTATATGAACACTAATTAGAATATTATTGTCATTTTCAAAGTTAGAAATGATTGCTTACATCTTCATACTATTTTTACTAAGAAAATAAGCTAGATTAATAAATAGTAGTGTTATCTAGACCCTGTCTAAGTATTGTCAGGGTACATAAGAAACATTTGTCTAGATAGAATCACAGTGACTAAGATGGCCTTAGTATTCCCCCTACCTTGCCTAAATTTTAGGCAGATATCCTCCTGATTAAGGCTCTCAACCCCTCCTGTATTAGTACATTTACTTTAGAAAACTTGCAACTGTAAATTCTTTCTCTGTTCTTTTGAAGTATAAATCTGCTACAATCAGAAATATCTTCCTAAGGACCTAGGAGGCATCCTTTTGAAATGTAATCATCAAAGGATACAGTGCTTCTATATCCTGGTCTCTATGGGAGAGTAGGAGCCTAACTTCAAAAAGCAGCAATTAGTAAACACAAATGGCTTAATCACAATGACCACCACCTCATACCCCAACTGCCTAACGTCCTCCAGTACATTTCCACTAGCTCACCTTGGAGCTTTAAAATTCTCAGGTTTTCTGTTTATTGCTGCTGGATTTTAACTTCTATTGCAATGGACTCAAGTCCTATTGTAATCATCTTCAATAAAGTCTTCCTTACCTGTTAAATTCCACTGGGTCCAAGTTTTTACTCTATCCAAAAGTCCAAGATTTTACTCTATCTTAAGACTCTATCTTATCTTTATCTTAAGACATTCTGAGAAAAGGTGGTGGTGTGCAGGGGATGAACTATGGTTTATTTGCTATTTGCAACTTAATAGAACAAAGTAGCATCAGTTGCTGGTCAGTGTCAGAGACATAAGTAGTTAATAGAGTAAAATAGTCTGTATTTTTCACACTTTTAAAATTTGATAAAACTTTTAATGGAATGGAAGTTCTGAGATTTTGTGAGGTTATGTTTTATCCCCTATATCTTAAGAAAGATGAGATTTAAAATTGTTTTTTAAAACGCAGCGTACCCTTTTATATGAAGTAAGGCAGAAAAATACATTCATGAGAAATGTCTGCATAATACACATCCAGTTATCCAAAGGAAACATAGGTGAGAAGGCAAGCAAAACCCAATTCTGGATTTTGGTAAATTGTTTACACAAAAGGCGTAGTGGGATTTTTGCATTAAACATACCTTCCTTCTTTTCATCTTTTTTAGATGCTGCTGAAATAAAATAAATAAAATAGTGTTAAAACATACTAAGTGATCATTCTTCAGAATATTCCTGGGAATATGAGACTGTATTCCATGTATTCATAAACTGAGTGGTTATCTATGCACAAATTAATCCAATTAATCTATCCAACTTCTGCAATAGGAGAATAACCTGAAAATATTATTTTATGCAAAGGTTTTTAAAAGAACTCAGATATAAGCATAAAGCAAAAAAAAAAGAATTAAAAATATATTGTTCCATAGACAAGAAGTCAAATAGATAAGTACAGTATGTGTTTAGTATAAGTTTATTTTAGGTTTGAAACTGTTACATCTGAGAAAACCACAACCACTTCTAGAAGAATATACTAGATCTATGCCAAAAATGGAGGTGATATTTCATAAATTATCTGTGTCTAGCTACTAAGAAATTATATACCAGTTTATTATATGCATTAATATTAGTAGTATTTAAAATGTCCCATTTCAGCAAGGGGCAATGACAAGTCCACCCTACTTTTAGTAAATGTACACCATCTTTACACAGAGAAAAGGCACAGCACACTTCAATCACTTTTGAATTCTGACTTTCTCTGTGGTAGAACTCATCTAATCCTGGATCATGAATCTTAATCCGGATACAATTGGTAACTAATGTGTGTTACCAGAAATGACTGGGGAAGGTACTTAGTCATTTTGGGATTGCTCCTAACAAGATGACCCTTGGTTCTGTATAATGTTCCTTCAAGAGCCAAACCCACTCCAAGAAGCCTTAGGCCACATAAATGGAATCAAAGATTCAGGTAACCCTGCCTGAGTGAATTATAATTTGTTGAACCTCCTAGACCCAACATCTAGGACTACTTCTGGTGTTCAATCTGTTCTACTATTACGAAGGCATTTTTGTGTGCATCTTCTCACTGGGGCTTCACCTAGATCCACCTAAGTTCTTAATGGCTACAGAAAATTCACTGCCTAGATGACCCTTCATCTGCTCAACATAAACCTGCCCAACAATGAATTCTCACCTCCTCCCTTAAGCTAGTTCCTTTCCATGGGACTTATTTTTGACAATTATAATCATCTTATTCACCCAGGCCCAAAAGATCAGTACCATTTTTAATTTTTCCTTTGTTTTATTCTGTATATTCTATCAAATACTATTTCTTCAAAATGTCCATATTAGTTGCATTTTTCCCAAGTCATCGGCACCATCACACTTGTCTCATATCTTGATAGTGATAATATTCTTTACTAATTATCAGCAACTTAATTTTTTTAAGCCATCTACACTAGTAATGCTATTTTTCTCTGCCAGTTTATTTTTTAATAATGCTCCAAGCCCAAGTGAATTCATCCTTCATCCATGAGGAATCCCTCAACCCCCAACTCTTACTAAAAATCACTTTGTCTTAACTAGTATGACATTTATTATCTCTACAATTCAATTCAGTACTACATGATATTCTATTTATGTTATTATTTAAATTTCTTATGTCTCTAAATTGTAATCTGTAGCATAGAGTCATTTATTTCATACTCCTCTTTATCTCTAAACTTTGTTAAAATTTTTAAATGTACTCCCAAAGAAAGTGTGCTAAATTTTCATAATAGAGTTAAATATGTACACATTTACACACACCTTATATAAAACTAGATTTTAGCTATTTCCTCTGTCATAAAAGTAAAATAAATAAATAAATAAATGAACAGATATATTCTGGTCTTTCATCACACTGCAAGTATCATTATCAATTTTGTTATTTTACACCCCAAAATATCAGCCTTTGTTACGGCAATACTGCTGATGATGTCAAGCTCTGTCTCCTAATGAAGTACAGGCAAATATTAATTATTTCTTTGCATTATTTAATTATGTGGCTGTGCTATTATAAAACCTAAGAAAGATCAATGGATTTGCACAGCACAAGTGACATTTATCCCTGCCGGGTATCCCTGCTTCGATGTGTCATTGCCATTTTAGTGAACAGCCCCAAAATCTTGCCTTGTATACTCTGTTTAACTCTCGGGTATTAATGACTCGATAATAAATCTTTTTTTTTTAAGATTTTATTTATTAATTTGACAAACAGAGATCACAAGTAGGCAGAGAAGCAGGCAGAGAGAGAGGAGGAAGCAACTCCCTGCTGAGCAGAGAACCCGATGCGAGGCTCGATCCCAGGACCCTCGGATCATGACCTGAGCCAAAGACAGAGGCTTTAACCCACTGAGCCACCCAGGCGCCCCACAATAATAAATCTTTGATTCCAAAAGAGTATTTTCTGAACCCACCTTGTCCAGCCTAGTTGGAATGTAAAAATGAAGAGCCCGTGGCTCCAAGCTCAAATTTAAAGCAAGTTTCCGGATACCTATGCAATTTCCTCCCCTTGAATTCCTCTGATATGACACTGAAGTAACATTAAACTCCTCTGTCAAGTCGTAGTTCCACAGCCACTAAAGCTCTCAGAAGCCTCAATCAAAGCAGAAGTGTCTTAGGGCAAGTGTGTCTTTTTTATGAGAACATGTATACATTAACCACAGTGATTCTTTGAACTTGTAGCCATTTGTTTGAGGAAATGACTCCAAGCTGCATTTTCATGAATAAAACCCCAAAAGTGATAATAATATTTGTTCTGCCTTTCTACATCCCATAATATTGGTTATACCCTTCTAAAGAAGAATCTGTTTCCTTGAACAACCTGATGATTAAATGAAAAGTAAAAATTGGAATCACATCTCCTAATTATCCTAGTATATGCATTGCTTATAAATGGCATCATTTGGGTCAAATGGAAGGCAGTCAACCCATTTTACCAATATTTAATATGATGATTCTGCACATGGTTGAGTCCAGGTTAAATGCAAACATGTTCTATGTTATATGCTGAGGAGTCTGCTACAAGGGTTTTCTGGGGGCACCTGGGTGGCTCAGTGGGTTAAAGCCTCTGCCTTCGGCTCCGGTCATGGTCCCAGGGTCCTGGGATGGAGCCCCAAATCGGGCTCTCTGCTCAGCAGGGAGCCTGCTTCCTCCTCTCTCTCTCTGCCCGCCTCTCTGCCTACTTATGATCTCTATCTGTCAAATAAATAAATAAAATCTTAAAAAAAAAAAGGGTTTTCTGCCCAGTAACAAATATAACACCATCTAAATGTATGTCCTTTATTGCTAGATATTGTATAATATAGCATGAGAAAGAAAGCAAGATTCTATTAGGGGAGGAGTTGGGGGCAGTGGGTTAAATAGGTGACGGGGATTAGGAGTGCACCCATTGGATGAGCACTGAATATTGTATGGAAGTGTTGAATCACTATATTGTTCACTTGAAACTAATATAACACTAACACCGTATGTTAGCTAACTGGAATTAAAATAAAAACCTAGGGGTGCCTGGGTGGCTCAGTGGGTTAAGCCTCTGCCTTCGACTCGGGTGATGATCTCAGGGTCCTGGGATCCAGCCCCACATCGGGCTCTCTGCTCAGCGAGGAGCCTGCTTCCCCCTCTCTCTCTGCCTGCCTCTCTGCCTACTTGTGATCTCTGCCTGTCAAATGAATGAATAAAATCTTAAAAAATAAATAAATAAAAACCTAAAAACCTGAAAAAATATTTCCTCTATTAAATATTTTACCTTTTATTGCTCAAGTGTGATCTTTTGTAAAGTTTTCATAGATGACAAAAGTCAGAACACTTCTGTCCTTCCCTTATGCTTTCATCAAGTTACTTTTCATGATTTAAAAATAAAGGTCAGATGAATCATATTCCATTCTGTTCACTTAGAGACACACAGGAGTTAGCATAGCTTTCTCAAAGGACGTGATTTCAGATGCTGCTCTCCCTGTTTGTGCTCTCTGTCAAAATAAATAAAATCTTTAAAAAAATTAAAAAGTAAAAATAAAAAATAACTTCATAGGACAATTATTTTAAAGAAGTACTTTTCCCAAACTGATGATTTAAAGAATCAATATTTTGGGGTGCCTGGGTAGCCCAGTCAGTGAAGCATCCAACTCTTGGTTTCAGCTCAGGTCATGATCTCAGGGTCCTGGGATCGCGCCTTGAGTTGGGCTCCATGCTTGGCAGGGAGTCTGCTTGAGTTTCTCTCTCTCTCTCTCCCTTTACCCCTCCTCCCTGCTCTCCTTCTCTAAAATAAATTTTAAAAAATAAATGAAGATAAAGAATTGATTATATATTTTGATTGATTATGTATATTTAAAGATAAATATTGATTATATATTTTTCTAAAGCTCTCTTAAAGGACACCACTTTTGATGGCCCAAAGATATTAATAATTGTTGAAACTGATTTTCTCAGATGGCTTATACAAACTAGGGTGATTTGTCTGTAGTTATATCTGGAACCCAATTTCTGGAGTCTTTTTTTTTTTTTAAGATTTTATTTATTTATTTGACAAAGAGAGATCACAAGTAGGCAGAGAGGCAGGCAGAACGGCAGGAGAAAGCAGGCTCCTTGCTGAGCAGGGAGTTTGATATGGGGCTCAATCCCGGGACCCTGAGACCATGACCTGAGCCAAAGGCAGAGGCTTAATCCACTGAGCCACCCAGGCACCCCAGTTTCTGCAGTCTTAATATAGATGAAGTAATATGAATTTATTACCGTTCTGACTGACTTTTCTAATACGACACAAATTACAAGTTATAACTGAAAATATTGGGAAAATCTTATATTATTTATATATCTGTATCAATCTTTCTATCTGTCATCTATCAATCTATCAATCTATCTTTTTGTTTTGGTTTGGTTTTTGGGTTGTTTTTTTGTTTTTAGAAATGTAAGTTAAGATTCAATGACTGAAACTTGGAGTCAAAATACTAATTCCTGGGTCCTTCATGTTTCCTCCAACTACTAAAAAATAAATACTCGAAACATGTATTGTAATACAACAATATTTTCTATAATAACCCAGCAGATGGTGCTATTCTGCAATAAACAGCTTTTGCTTTTGTCAATAAAGTGCTATGCACTTTTCTTTAAAAAATGAAACAGAATGTTTAATTGTTTACCTTGTGCTGCAACTATTATAGTCCCTTGTTTGGTTTCAGGAGCTTTCCCTGGATCTTACAAAGAAAAAAGATAAATAAATTACCATGAAGTGCCAGATCAGAAATATATTTAATCCCCCCCAAAAGGGAGAGATTAGAAAATCAAAAACAAACATAAAAAACATCTTCCTTGGCACTCAGAATTTTTGTTAAGAAATGTGCACAATTGTTAGGGGGATCACTAAGACATTAGGTTTATTTGAGACAAAAAAAAAAAAAATTCTCAAAACTGCTTGCCTTACTGTTAACTGACCATGGAGCACTTTGCATTTGTTGGGTACCTGAGTTTGAAAATCTCAGATTTCTTTGTGAATCATTTCTGTATTATCAGATTTTTGCAATGGATGGAGCATTAGACATAAATAAAGTGGCTCATAGAAGCTCATTGAGTGACTAACACGAGGTTAAAGCTTAGAGCAACCAATATCCAGCTCCAGTCTGTGACTCAAGATGCTATCCTTGGTCCTGGGAAGCAGTGTGTGTTGTGAGAGAATGAGAAAACTTCATTTTGAGTCTTTCTTCCTTGTTGTCTTAGGGTTTTTGTTTTTATTTTTTCAGAATTTTCTCTTTAAAGAAACAGGCTACAAAAACACAGACGATAAATATTTAAATGTATATTTAATTAATTAGCATGAAAAATAGAGGGGAAATAAAGATTTCAAAAAGCAATGCTTATTTCCCATTTCACTAAATAACAGTTCATGATTATCTTCAGTAAGCTTTCGATGATTAAATTATCACTTAATATGGGAAGGAAGATTTGGTCATTTGTTATAGATCTTGACCTTTATTCCTTCATTAATCACCTATTGGTTGTACCTATTTTGTGTCTACACTAAGCTATGTGTAAATGTAGTAGCTGAGATACACAGATTCTCAGTCTTTTGTTTAATTATCATCAAATGTTGGGCGCCTTTGTGGCTCAGTCCATTAAGGGTCTGCCTTTGGCCCAGGTCATGATCCCAGGGTTCTAGGATAGAGTCCTGCATTGGAGTTCCTGCTTCTCCTTCTGCCTCTGATGCTCCCCCTACTTGTGCTCTCTCATTCTCTCTGTTAAGTAAATAAATAAAATTCTTAAAAAATTATTATCAAATGTTGATTACACCTTATTTAATATTACATTTTTAGAGTTATAAAATAAGATTGCATCAGAATAACTTGCAAAGAATCAAAGTTTCCATGTTTTTTAGGTTTTGTTTCTAATTCATGCCTTACCTTTTATTGGTGAGATAATCATTCATTTATATCATAACAAAGATTATGATAATGCCAATTTTTCATTTTGTTTTTATAAAAGAAATATTATTTGATTTATGTGTGATTTTTATTATTACCCTATTTATTATTCAGAGAAAATATTTTTTTGTCAAAATTAAGTTGATTTTATTTTACCTATGATCTCTTTATTATTATTTTTTTTTTTTCTGGACGAAAAATCCATGCCAGGTTCATGCTAGTGTTATCTTTGTCACATCCAGAATAAACAGACTCAATAATTAGTCAAAATTTATATATTGAATTTTTAACTAATGTAGTTCTCAGTATTGCTCTAGGCCTATATTATATGACTACCATCTAGTAGTCACTTAATAAACATCGGTAAAGGAAAAATTAAATGAAAGGATGAAACGATAGGTCCAAAAGATCACCAGAAGTATCCTACATTGCTCTGGTGTTTCCTCAACATATAAGAGAGTTGTAAAATAGTTCCTGATTTTTAAAAAGAAGATTTTTTTTTTTTTAAATAGTACCTTAGAATTTTAACAATTGATTTTCCTATCTTCTCTTTCTTCTTTATGTTCTCTTAGATCATGGCTCCTAAAATGATCCCTCCACAATGAAGATTCTACCTCACCACCCGGTGTACCCAACTGTGAATTAGGGGAACTTTTCTTAGGACCTTATTACTTCTCCCATTGATCATTCAGTTACTCTGTCAGCTGCCTCCTTGCTCAATGATCAGGGGTCAGATCATGCCCCTAACTATTCAGCATTTTCCATTTGACTATCCTGACAGGTGACAGTCTTTTCTCTCAAGAGTTATACCTTCACTAACCCTACCCAGTATCTGTCTGGCTGTGTGCACGTTGAGTGGGCATGTTTTAAGGGTTTATAGGTTCTGGACTCTTTTTTCTGCTATGCCATAGCTCTCCATCCCTCCCCCTCTCCCAAATCCACCCATCCACTAATGCACAGTGATACATTCTAGATACTGTTCCCAGGTAAAATATGTTATATAAAGGGGTCATTCTACAGACAATGTCCACCGACAAAGGAATGACTTTAATGGAGCTAATTCTCAACTCTGTAGCAGTAAAATATTATTTGTCCTCCATAATTTCATTGTTCCCAAGATTTTATTTGATAATTTTTACAGTTGTATTTTTGACATGAAATACAATGATTTTAATAAAAATGCAGGATGATAAGAATATTCAACTAAAGATTAAGATAATTCTGAAATTAATAAATATTATTTTGGACTGCAAAATTAGAGACATGATGGGCTTACATTAATATGTCAGCATAATTTACTTGGGAATATGTTAGTAGAAAATTATCAGAGAAGTTAGTATCCTTAGGTTCCTAAAACATGTATTTATATAAATTGTCAAGAATCAGAGTAGCCAAATGGAAGAGTCTGAGTTACAAAACTGAAAAAATATTATGAGTCTGAAAATGTCTTGTCAAGAAATCTTTAAATATTCACTTAATATAAACTTTTCATCTATAGGACTCTGTTTATCCTGACTTCTTTTAATGTGAAGTGTAAATCCATTGTTTCAAGTGCAACTAGTATAAGTTTCACATAACCTTATTTTGTTAAGATTTTATTTTTAAGTAATCTCTATACCCAATGTATAGATCTCAAACTCGTGACCCTGAGATTGAGTCGCATGTTCTACCAACTGAGCCAGCCACATGTCCCTTGGCATAACTGTAACAGCAAATGGACTGCTACACTGAGTTAAGTGCTGGTCTTTGACTAACAGACAGTAGATGAAAAATAGTATTGTGGTGATCATACTTACATTTTAAATATTTTCTAAGCAATCCTCCAGTTCCCCCTCAAAATAAATAATTACTTTTATAATGTTTCTATTCTTTTTTTAAAAGAGATGTTACTTACTTATTTATTTGAGAGTGAGGGAGACAGAGAGAATGACTGGGGGGAGGGAGAAGCAGGCTCTCTGCTAAGCAGGGAGCCCAATGGAGCACTCTGTCCCAGGACCCTGGGATCAAGACCTGAGCTGAAGGCAGATGCTTATCCTACTGAGCCACCCAGGCACCCCTATTGTTTTTATTCTTCAAAGCAAGTTAGGGGGCGACTGGGTGGCTCAGTAGGTTAAGTGTTCCACTCTTGATTTCAGTTCCAGTGGTGATCTTGTGGTTGTGGGATCCAACTCCACAGTGCTCCGGGAAGCCACTTGTCCCTCTCTCTGCTGGTCCCTCTCTCTTTGCTCCCTCCTGTCTGAGTTCCCCTCCCCTTCATCTTGAGTGCCTGTGTTCTCTCTGTCTCTGTCTCTCTCTCTCTGCCTCTCTCTCCCAAAAATAAATTTTAAAAAATCTTAAAAAAAATAAAATAGGAAGTGATCATTTTCTCTTTCAAAAGTAACAATCAATAATCCCTAAGTAACATTTAAATCCCTTCACAAAACAGCAAAATAGAAAAGAAAGCTGAAAGAAAGAGAGGTGAGTAATCTGACAAAGGCAGGAGAATGAGTGGCAGCAGGTGGTAAAGTAGTTAATGGTTTCTGATGACTTAGTCTTCATCCTGGTCACTTCTCCATAACCAGCCCACTGGACTCAGCAATACAGATTTCTATTTCAGTGATTATATTTAAATTATTTACTCACAAAACTATAGCTTCCTACTAATCTGTAAATTCCCTGTGATTACTGTTTGAGTTATTTATTCAATTTCATAGCTTGAGCACCTAGCAAAATACTGGGAAAACTGAAAAACATGTAAGCAATTGATTGCATAAAAAATCCAATTATAAGAGTGTAAAAAAATCTAATTGACCATTTTGAAATGAGTCATTAAATTTAGGGCTTTGTTTCATTTTTAAGATGATAAAAACTAAGTCAAACTCTTTTTCTCTTTGATCATTTATCAAATGATATGTAGAAAGTGCTTTAATATTAAATTTCAGAACTTTATTTTTACTACATTATAGTGTGACCTTGGCTAAAATTTGGAATTTTTTAGAATTTCACTATTTCAAACAAATTTACAACAATTTGCATGGATTTGGAAATTTAAGAATTCTGTCTAAAATCATGACACGAATCAACATTTCTTTAGGACCCAATTACAAATCAATTTTCTTTCATTAGTTTTGTAAAAAAAGAAAAAGAAACAAGTCTCCAAAGCCATCTCATGTTAATTCTAGTAGTGGGAATCATTTAGATAGTTCTTAGGTGAGAAAACTGAACATAGAAAAGTTGAATACCTTTTCCACAAATCAGGAAAGAAGTAAATATTTACAGGTTCAGCAGCTAAACTTTGAACCTGCAATATGAAACCTTGATCCATTAAAATATTCACATTCTTTTTTTGACTAAGATACTAAACTCTAAAGTCAGATCATCCGGCAGTCTAATGAACTGCTAAATTAAGCCTTAAATCATTGTTTTCTATTCTTATAAAATCTAATTTACTATTTTTAGATGTAGATACTCCTGAAATAGAGAAAGGTTAACATTTAAGCCAAAAATTACTATATGCTTAAAAGGTCTTAAGCTAAGCCTCTTGTACTTCATAGCTCCAGGAAAGCATTTCAGAGGCATTGCTTCCTCTGTGTATGACAATTACTCTATTGAGATGAAATTAATCATGAAGCAGCCTTTGGCCATCCAGTCTGACCAAGGGGACTGAAGCCTGAAAGGAGGGCCTATTTGCTGCCAGATATGCAAATTGCAAAAGGTGCACAATGCAGAAACATGAATAATTTATCAAAATAATCTGTTATTGCTAGAGGTTAAAAATCTAAATAAAGTGGCAGCATCATTTACAATAGGTAGCATAATTTAGCTTCTCTTATTCCCCCAGGAAATTTTTGTTTCATCAAGCAATGTATTTTGTTTTAGAATCAAAGTAGTTTTTAACTTAATACCTTAGCATTACAGAGTTTAATTCAGAAAGAAAATGATTATTCAATGTCTGCTAAAATATTCCCTTGATTTTTTCTTAATCTTTTTAAGAAAACATACTATCATTTTGATCAAAACCATTCTAAGCATTTCTTAATTTGAAAAAAAAGAGAACTTTGATGTTTTCATTAAATGTAAGTCAACATCTATTAATAGTTTCTACACATAGAATCAACTTTTCCTTTTATTATTTGGAGAGAATAAAGCATAGGAAAAAAATCTTGAAATCCAGTCAGAATATTCACTGTTAGAATAATGTACATTCCCCACTCATGGCATCACTTGGTTGTCTGGATTGAACGGGGTAAGAAGGGAATTTCAAATTTAGAGCTGAAGACCTAGGTATTAATTTATTTAAATGACTAAAAGAAGGAAACTTTTTAAGAAAATAAACAAATGTTATAAATGAGACACAGATCATTTGTCCTTCTATCCTAAAATAAATGTGTCTATATATATGTGTGTGTGTATATATATGTATATATATATATATGAATATACATAGGCATATTAAGGAGAGGGCTGACTCCATTAGGTTAAGAAAAAGATTCCTGCCATACAGCTAGTAAAACAATGACATGCAATATTATCATGGGAAGATATGAGGTTGCATTCTTGGAGATGTCTCTAAGACACCTGTCTTAAAGGAGTCCTAGATAGATCTGCCTAAAGCAGAGAGAACCCCAGCTGATCACTCCAGGTCCCTTTCTACCTTCTACAGCACCTTTCTAAAATTAGTGACTATGAACACTAATACACTACTATGAGCACAAATACACTAATAAGAGTATTTGAAAATGTTACCTCTATTATGTTTTGATAGCAAGTATTTTTATTATTTATTTCTTTTTATTACTGAGGCTTACATTGGTAGTCCTCCCTTACCATGAAATAATTATTCCTTTGTTAATATTTTAAAAACAAGCATTCTGACCATCAACCTGGACCTGTTCTCTTAGGAGAAGCATACACTTCTTAGTACATTTAAAACTCTAGTAGCTAGGGTTCCTGGGTGGCTCAGTTGGTGAAGCCTTTGGCTCAGGTAATGATCTCAGGGTCCTGGGTTCAAGTTCCACACTAGGTTCCCTGCTCATTGGGGAGCCTCCTTCTCTTTTCCCCCCCACTTGTGCTTTCTTTCTCTCTGTCAAATAAATAGAAATCTTTAAAAAAAAAAAGACTCAAGTAGCTATTTGATGTTTTCATTGAAATAAATGTTATAGAGTTTAGAAAATTTTTGCTTTCCCATTATAAACGACTTATTCCTTTAGCAAGGATTGCTTTTGCTTCTTTACGCAAAACAAAACAAAACAAAATTTAAAGTCAGGATTTTTTTTTTTTTTTTTTTTTTTGAGAATAAGGAATTTATTGAGACTATAAGCTCGGGTGCCTGGGTGGCTCAGTGGATTAAGCCCTTGCCTTCTGCTCATGTCATGATCTCAGGGTCTTGGAATCCAGCCCCACATTGGGCTCTCTGTTCAGCGGGGGAGCCTGCTTCCCCCTCTTTCTGTCTGCTTCTCTGCCTACTTGTGATCTCTCTCTCTGTCAGATAAATAAATAAAATCTTTTAAAAAAAGAGAGAGAGACTATAAGCTACTTTATTACACACACAGACACACACACAATGAAAACAGAATTTCTGACTCTTTAGCCACACTTCCCAGTTAAAATTTCAGTCTTAAAAATTAAGTGAGGTACAATTGGTAGGTCCTCTCACTCACAACTTACACATAGAAGGGGAATGGTTTCCTCACTAAATGATATCATAGAACAGAATGATCTCAGTTCAGCCCTTAAAAAATACCAGTAGCTATTGTTCTAACATTGCTAAACAGTGTCTATGAATATTATCATACTGTTTTTCACTTTTCTAGAAAATAAGAAATGCACACTCTTTTTATCTAATTACCCAATTTGGAAATGTTATGTAAACAAACAAAATTGTAACTGTAAATGTAACCGTACAAAAAAAAAATAGTAGGGATTGTGAAGGAAAAAACTGAGAGCAAAGACTGTTTTATTCTTATTTGTATCGTCAGTCTCTAACAGAGTTCTTGGCACTGAGAAGGCATTCAGTAAATGTTTTTGCATGAATAAATGAATAATGATTAGGAGACAAGGTGTTTGAAAAATCATTGTTATATACCTGAAAATTGTAAACCAAATGGGTAGCAATTATCTTCATAAAATTGCCCAGACTCATTGAGTCTTTTTTTTTCTCTACAGTACTACAGATGTCAAAATCTGAAGATGTTATAATCAGCTTCAAAGAAAATTTAAGTTTCTTATAAAAATAGCAAGATTCATAAAATGCAGATTTATTACACAGATAAATTAGAATGATTTCCAAAAAGAAGGAATCCTTAACAGAGTGTCCTAAATAAAGCAATCTGAGGGAGAATTCAGAAGTGTATTTTTAAGCAAACACGTTCTGCTAAATTTTGTTCTCAGGTTGAACAGAGTGTAGGGAATGAACAACACCCAATTTGATATTAAATGAGAAAATATTTCTCCAAATAATTACTGAAGTCTATCACTCTTTCTTTCTTCAATGTTTATTGCATGTGTGCTCACTGTGAACAAGGCACTATGACATTTAAATATTAGAACTAGTTCCACTCCTTAGGGGCACTACCTGAAAAATGCTAAACAAAGGGTATAGTAATCTGAGTTTTAGTATTGACAATTTTTTAGGAGGCAGGATATAGATAACTCTTGAAGGAGAAATAGAGTATAGAGCCACAAAAGGGGTGAGGAAAATAAAGGTGCAAAGTGGGATAATTGCTCAATCTGGCTGGGGCAGAAGAATCTGGTTGGTATACGTGAGAAGTGAACATAAAAATTTTAAAAATGTTTCAGTGTAAATTATGGTCAAAATAATTCACCTTGAAATCTCAGTAAATAGATGTGCTCTCTCTTTCTTTCTTTTTTGTTTTTTAAAAGATTTTATTTATTTATTTTAAAGAGAGAGCGCACAAGCAGAGAGAGGCAGAGGGCAGAGGGAGAAGCAGATAACCTGTTGAGCAGGGAACTCAACAGAGGGCTTCTCTCAGAACCCTGGGATCATGATCTAAGCCAAGGGCAGATGCTTAACTGACTGAGCCACCCAGGCACTCCTCAAGTTGTTTTTCCATTGAGAAAGATATTGGTAATAAGGTATAAGAATAAGCCAAATAATGTTGGTTTCAATAAGGTCAAAGAAAGAGGATATTTTAAAAAGGAGGAAATAGACTTCGGAATTAACAAAAGAGAGGGAATTTCTTTTGCTACCTAGATAGTCCCTGGCAACATTTGTGAAAATGAATTGGGATGCAGACAAAAGAAAGCCTACTTTTTTGGTGTCAGTCTCAGCCTATCAATAACCGATGTTGTGACTAGACTGGCCCTTGTGGTTCGTATGATGATGGCTACACGCTCTTAGAAACAACCATCAGGGAACTTTGAAAAAAAATGAACAACATTTTGTTACGTAGAAGTTTTGGAAATTACATGGCATATTAGATGCCACACAATGAGGTTGCAGGGGAGAGATAGAGAACGAGAGAGTGAGCGAGCAGGCAGGTCTGGTGTTCTTGCTTTTATTGGAGTCTCTCTGGGTGGACCTTAAGGAAATTATGCTAAGTTAAATAAGTCAGGCAGAAAAAGACAAACACTACATGATTTCATTTATATGTGGACTCAAAAAAAAAAAAAAACCCAAAATGAAAAAATAAAACAAAATTCATAGGTACTGAGAATGGAAAGGTGGTTCTGGATGGGAGGGGGATTAGGGATTGGGAGCTACAGGTGAAGGGGGTCAAGGGGTACAAGCTTCGAACTACAAAATAATTTATGGGGATGTAATGTACAGCATGGTGACTATCATCAAAAATATTGCATTACATACTTGAGGGTTGTGAAGAGAGTGAATCCTAAAAGTTCTCATCACAAGAAGGAAACATTTTTTTGGTAATTTTGTATGGTGATGGCTGGTAACGAGACTTACTGTCATGTTCATCTTACGCTGTATACAAATATCAAATCATCATGTGCACCTTAAACTATATGTTATATATAATGTTTTATGTCATTTATATCTCAGCAAAAAGTCTATTAATCATAGGGTTTTGCATGCACTTTCTTTTCTTAAAAATAGTCCAGAAGTGTTCCCTTTTGTCTACATCTTATTCAAGACTTGTTAATTCTTGTCCTTTTGATAATAGCTGTTCCAACAAGTGTGAGGTGAAATCTCATTGTTGTTTTGATTCACATTTCCCTGATGATTGCTGATGTTAACCATCTTTTCATTTGTCTGTTTTTAAGTCTGAACTCCCCCAAAACGCTAACTTTTCACTCCTCCCGCTGCACATTTTATGCTTCTGTTTCCACATCATACTTATTTTTAATTAGTGTTTTTTAAACTAGATATTCTATAATTATTTGTACTATTTTTGTCTTCATGCTATCTTTGCAAGTAATTAATCTACTACCTTTACTATATAGTTACTTTTACCAGTAAGATTTATACTTTCATATGTTTTCTTCTTATTGATTAGTGCCCGTTCTTTCCAGCTTAAAGAAGTCTCTTGAACATTTCCTCTAAGGCCAGATTAGTGACATTGAATTCCTTTTGCATTTGCTGATCTGGAAAACCCTTTATCTTTTCTTTAGTTCTGAGTGATAACCTTGCTCAGTAGAGTATTTCTTGTTAGATTTTATTTCTTTCCCTTTCAGCATATATTTTCTTGGCATATATTGTGTCATTTTTCTGGTCTGCAAACTTTCTGTTGAAAAATTTGCCGATAGAGTCTTATGGGAATTCCCTTGTACATAACAAGTTGTTGTTTGTCTTGCTGCTTTTGAGATTCTCTCTTTAACTTTTGACATTTTTGTTATAATGATTCTTGGTGTGGATCTCTTTGGGTTCATCTTACTTAGAACTCTCTGGGTTTCCTGGATATGAATGTTTGTTTCCTTCCCAACGTGAATCCTCTTCATATACAGTCAAAACATTTTTCAAAGTGCTGCTTTTATATGAAATGTGTCTGCACTCAAAGTCTTTAAGAGTATGATCTCAGTTCTTGTTCGTGAGGATGCAGAGAAAGGGGAACCCTCTTACACTGTTGGTGGAAATGCAAGCTGGTGCAGCCACTCTGGAAAACAGCATGGAGGTTCCTCAAAAAGTTAAAAATAGAGCTACCCTATGACCCAGCAATTGCACTACTGGGTATTTATCCTAAAGATACAAATGTAGTGATCCGAAGGGGCATGTGCACCCAGCAGCAATGTCCACAATAGCCAAACTATTAAAAGAACCTAGATGTCCATCAACAGATGAATGGATAAAGATGTGGTATATATATATATAAAATGAAATACTAGGCAGCCACCAAAAGAAATGAAATCTTGCCATTTGCAACAATGTGAATGGGACTAGAGGGTATTATGCTGAGTGAAATAAGTCAGAGAAAGACCTTTGTTATATGATCTCCCTGACATGAGGAATTTGAGAGGCGGTGGGGCGGTTGGGGGGTGGGGAGGAAAAAATAAAACAAGATGGGATCGGGAGGGAGAACAACCAAAAAAAACTCTTAATCTCACAAAACAAACTGAGGGTTGCCGTGGAGGGTATGGAGAGGGTGGTTGGGTTGTGGACATTGGGGAGGGTATGTGATATGGTGAGTACTTTGAAGTGTGTAAGCCTGACGATTCAGAGACCTGTACCCCTGAGGCAAATAATACATTATATGTTAATAAAAATAATTAATTAAAAAAGTATGATCTCAGTTCTCAACAGCCTTTTGGTCTCTGGATCCAAGTCCTATTGATTCTTTCTCTGATGCAGATACCAAGGGTTGAGGTGCCTTATGGGAGCACAAACCCCTCACTTTCCAGAGAGAAGCTCCAGATTTGACTTCTCCGATGGGGTTTTTGGTGAGAACACATCTCTGCCTCTTCTACCCATATCAATGTGTCCTTTTTATAGTCTGTTGTGAAGGGGCTGTTAGGCTAGTTTTCAGGTATTTTTCAGAGAGAATTGTTCCATATGTAACTGTAGATTCAGCATGTGTGTGGTGGAAGTGGGCTCAAGATCTTTCTATGCCCCATGTGGATCACCCCATTAATATTTTTAAGGATGAGGAAACCGAAGAAAAGAGCCATTGAATTGTTTGCCAATGTCACACAATTACAAATTGGTTGGGATTGGATTTGAACCTAGACCATGTGTCTCTAAGACTAATATTTTGAACCCTGATATGATATGATTTGTCACTTCCTGCCTGATTTCTGTTGGTAAGATCTATGTGAAAAATTTCTTATTACAAATATTTCTTATATTGCTATAATTTTCAAGTTTTAAAAGAATTTTGAATTAATTTCCAAGGAGACAGTCTTACTTTTACCTTCCTTAAGATTCATTTTACCAAAAATTTCATATTTTACCATGCTTCTCCCCATGTTCTTTTATCCTTTAAAATAGCACACATTTTTATTTGATAGTTTTATAGTTTTAGTTTATCATTCAGAAAGAGAGAGAGAGAATGTATTGTGTATATCCACATAAAGGGAGTGGCATGAAGGAAAAATAATGATGCATACAGAAACTCTATCCTCATGGCATGTGTAGATTAGGGAGAGAGATAGAAACATATGTGACCAAAGCAAGCATAGAAGGGATAGATGTCTCAAGGAAAGTCCTGGTGAAGTGCTATGCAGGCTCAGAGAAGGAAGAGGAGACTTGCACTTTGGGGAACAAGAAGTTTCCAGGAAATGATAGAATTTGAGGTTGGATGGGAAAGGGTGGTTGGATGTGAAGATAAAGAGAAAAGTAGATGAACACAAATAAGGGCCAACTCTGTTTTGTGTCAGGAGTTACTAAAACATGCTGTACTCCTATGAGTGTAAGCAGAAAGAAACTTTGTTTTTTCAATAACTACTACTGCAAATTCATTCTCTAGACTTACTTTTCATCATCTCTTGGATACAATCAGGAAAAGGCCGTACAGCTTTCTTGGTCATGTTCAGATAATAAAACAATGGTCTCTTTTTCTAGGCATTTAAAACATCCAAATTTGGTATAATATCAAAGCTCCCAACTTTGATCCCAGTTAAAAATTGTACCATAGGGGCGCCTGGGTGGCTCAGTTGTTAAGTGACTGCCTTCAGCTCAGGTCATGATCCTGGAGTCTGGGGATCAAGTTGCATTGTGGGTGGGGGGGTGGGGGGTCCCTGCTCAGCAGGGAGTCTGTTTCTCCTGACCCTCCCCCTTCTCATGCTCGCTCTCTCTCTCTCTCTCTCAAATAAATAAATAAAATCTTAAAAAAATAATTTAAAGATTTTCTTTTTTTGTATTTATCTATTTGACAGACAGGGATCACAAGTAGGCAGAGAGGCAGGCAGAGAGAGGGAAGCAGGCTCCCTGCTGAGCAGAGAGCTCAATGTGGGGCTCCATCCCAGGACCCTGAGATCATGACTTGAGCTGAAGGCAGAAGGTTTAACCCACTGAGCCACCCAGACACCCCTAAAAACATGATTAAAAAAAATTGTACCATAGCTCAGCCTGAGCTTGCCCTGAGCTTGGAAGCCTGAAAGTGGGAAGGGTGATGTGGGATTCCTGTCCCTTTTCCTCATTCTGCCCTTCACTGTGCCTTCCTCCCTTCCAGGGTAGGAGCACAGAGGAGGAAATAGGGATAAAGGACACAATCTTACCTGACTGGCTCAAGTGTAACTTGAATTTGGAGCAACTTGTCCTTGTCAGATGCCCCAAACTGATAGACTCTACCTGTCCCGTGGCACTATTTTGGGTTCTTTGAAATCCCTCCCCTGGAGCAACCTGATTGCTGTTTCATTGTGATGGGAGTCCTCTTTTAGCTAGGTGCTAAAGAACCCCTGCTAGGGATCACTCAAAGACAATTTCTCACCTTAGACTTTTCCAGGTGTCAGACAGGTACTAATGCATGAATCTGCCTCCCCCCAGTCCCCATTTTAGGGTACACATACCAAGTTTTCTGAAGCTCTCTCACTTGATTTAAGATAAAGGAGAAATATCAACATTCTCTTTCTCTCTCTCTGAGTCTGCAGAAAATGCAGCTCAGCAACACCTCCAAACCAATGTTTTCATCTTCTCAGTGAAAGATTCATTCATAATATCGAACTTTTAAAAAATATTTGTATAGCAGAAAATATAATTTTTCAGAACTTTGAATACAATGCCCAGGAGTTTCTTAAGTCCATATATAAGATGGTTATTTGTCATAAGTGCCCTTTCATGATATTAAATATATTTTCTTTGAGTGAATAAGCCATTTTTGAACATTAACCTGCCTGCTGTGAATACTTAACGTCTATATTTGGTTTCTCATATAAATCACTATTTAAAAATATATCTCTGATATTCATTAAGATACACAAATATAAATTATGTACTATTTATACAGAAGTTTGATCTTTATGGAACATGTAATGTAAATTCATCAAGGAAAAGAATAATGTCTAAATATGGACTAAAATAATGATTGCTATCTTAATTGTTGCCCCAAATCTAGAAATTGATACATCTATAAGTCACTTCTTGTCCACTCAAAATGATAGAAACATGAAAGTCTATTTTTTTACATCTTATAATAAATCAGTTTCAATATTAACATATCTTATTAATTAAAATATGTAATTTTTGTGATTTATTTTAATTAGCTATTTATAAAAAGTTATATACCATTAATTTAAAATTTATTTCTGCAATGAAAGACCACTATACACTTCTTATTATACACTTCTCTCTAAGAATGATGCATGTTATATTTCAAATATATCAGTAAATTTGAAAATATACTATGATCTATAAATTTAGAAAGTTTAGAAATTCCTTATTTGGATTATAAAAATAGATCTTTCATTTTCAGTTTCCTATATTTAAATTATATACTAGACAATTTAATTTTTTAAATATTTTCCAAACTCATTAAATATTAACCTTACAATTCCAAATTTCTTTTTTTTAAAAAAAAAGCTCAATTTTTAATGAGATAAAGAAACTGGAAAAAGAAACTGAAAAGTAGTAATTATTATTTATATGAGTATATATGAGATTCTTCTCAGTAAATAAGAGTTGGTTTGTTCTTCCCAAGAGTCCCTGAAAAAAATTTACCCTAGGATTAACAACGATATACCACTGTCTATTTTTTAGTGTGTTGAAGCAGAACAACAAAAATGTGTTCACCCAGGGCAGTAGACCATGTAGTATTAATAATAGTAGTAGTAGTAATATTTGTAGTAGTATTAACAGATTTTGACCCCAGGCTCTAATTACTTTGATCCAAAATTGAGACATATTTACTGTTTTCAATCATTAGTATCATATACCTTTCTATGAACCATTTTGGTTTTTTTCAAATTGCTGTCAGTTACATTATATATTCATATGTAGAATATTTAAATTTTATGTTTGCATGCCAAAGATAATTACAGAGTACCAAATTAACTAAATAATTCTAATACTAAAATTTTTAGTATAAAATTTTCAAGTCAATGAAAGATATGCCTGTATTTTGGGGATTGTGTCTTTTTCATATTATATTTTGGGAATACACAGATATTTTTATTATATAAGGGAATACACAGATTTTTAACTTTAGGAACAATTGCAGATATAGGGGCTAACTACCATCTCAAAACAATATATAATTTAATTTTTAGGAAAGAATGCCAATAACTGCTTGAATAAGATTGGGCATACCACAGTTTAAATTCTACAAATATCAGATCTATGTATTACTACCTTCAGATCTGTTTCATATCTAAACTGCTTATTTCTTTAAGATCTTAATTTTAAAATCATCCCAATTGTAGGTCCCAATTGTGTTCATAACATGCTATGTTCTTCATGCATTTCTTTATTATTTGCCATTTATTGAATTCAAAGTTACCATTGTTCTTATCAATACACAAGAGAAACCCATGCTCTGTTTTCAGATATTTCCTCAATGTTAGATCTCAAGAGAGACTCTGAAAGATTGTTTCTGTGTTTGAGCCTAGCAAGTTTCTTTTAGCTGAGAAAGTGGTTTTTAACACTGAATGTAAATCATATGAATGATTTTCTTACACCAAATTAATTTAACTATTCTGACAATATTCTAACATACAACAAAATCTAGATTTAAAAACATCCTTTAAATGATCCAATTCTAAAATTACTAAAATGCATTATAGACTTTAAATAATTTTTTTTAAATTCTAGGAATAATTCAAGATCAAATTTATACAGAAGCAATCAAATTCAATAAAATCAAATGAATTATAAATTTTTAGTTAACTAAAAAAAGAGTAGAACTAAGGAAACTTCTTCTATTTTTGGCTAAGATATATGCTGCCATTATTTGAATATTTTATTTTATTTTTTTAAAGAGATTTTATTTATTTATTTATTTGACACAGACAGAGAGAGATCACAATTAGGCAGAGAGACAGGCAAAGAGAGAGGGGGAAGCAGGTCTCTCTGCCGAGCAAAGAGCCTGATGCAGGGCTCGATCCCAGGATGTGAGATCATGACGCTAGCCAAAGGCAGAGGCTTAACCCACTGAGCCACCCAGGCGCCCCCATTATTTGATTATTTTAATAGAGGTTGATATTTTAAATATTTAAAGTTCTTTGGGGTAAATATGTTTCTCTTATATCAATATCATTGTTTTTATTTATAATTAATGTGATTTTATTAGTCCTACTTTTATGCCTAATGAGATAAGTAACTAAAGGAAAGCCTTGGAAACTGCTATTTTGGACTTCTTATGTGAAATAATGCATTTCCTTCTTGTTTAAATCAAACAATATGGGATTTTCTATGAATTTGCTCTCTACAAATTAGCTGTTAATATTATTGTGACTTTTAATGTTTTATTGTTTTTAAGCCAGAATCATTTGTGTGAAAAGATTTGCCTATGTTTATAGAAGCTAACAAAATGACTCATTAGAAACTTTTTAGAAATTGTATTTTTTTTTCATTATATATGCACCTAAAATAAAATATATAATAATATGTAATATAAAGTTTCAAATTTTATATTAAATTTTATAGTTCAAAACTGTAAGAAAAAATGACATTATTTTTGAACAGAGGTGATAAGACTTGGAAAGATGTTGGACCAGGAATCAGAATACTTGTGATTTAGTTCAGGCCTGGCTGTTTATCTGATAAGGTTATGACACAGATCAAGTGAAATAATTTATGTAATCTCTTCAAAGAGGCATTCCATTCAAACATAAATACCTTGAATAAACACATTGCCAACCATCCTCTGCCACCTGAGATTCCTTTATTTTAGTGTTCTAGATTAATTTCAATAACTGACCATTTGAGCCACTTGTTTATTCTCTTCCTGTGCTTTAAAGTCCTAGTACTATGTTTTAAATTCACCAATAAAGAGTGAGCTCACAGGGGCAGTCCAAGATAGTGGTCTGCAAAGATCCTGAACTCACCCTCTCCCACAGACGTAACAAATCTACAGTACAAATCTACATATGGAACAATTTCTTCTGAAAACAACCAGAAAACTAGGGGGACATCACCTCCTCAACAAAGGATAAAAGGGCCACACTGAGACAGGTAGGAGATGCAGAGATGCAGTCTTACCAAAAACCCCAACCCTGGAGTAGGGAACCACAATCGGGAAAGATCTCTCAAATCCAGAGCTTTTCCCTGAAGAGTTCACCCTCACTAAACCAGTCTTGCAAAAAATGTTCAAGGGACTTATTTAAGTTCAAAAAAGGGACACTAATTAATAACAAGAAAACATACAAAATATAAACCTCACCAGTAAAGGTAAATGTATAGTAAAGGTAGTGGCTTAATCACTTACACAGCTGGCATGAAGATTAAAAGACAAACATAACAAAAATCACTATAATTATAGCAATCAGTTAGGAGATACACAAAATAAAAAAAAATAAATAAATAAAAATAAAAAAATTTTAAAATGTGACAAAAACAAAACATGGTTTAATCACCCAAAAATGGGTAATTAAAAATGTTAAATTTTTGAATGTGTTCAATTTTAAACTGCTATATTGCTTTAAAATAAATTGTTTTATATATGTAACATATATATAACATATATCACATAACATATATAACATATATACCACATAGTATCATAGATATATGACATAACAACATTATATATATATATAATGTTGTTATGTGTGAGCCTCAAAGTGAAAACACATGTTTATACACAAAAGATAATGAGAAAAGAATCTGAACACAATGAACATTAAGAAAGTCATAAAACCACAAGAGAAGAAAGGAACAGAGAGAAATTACAAAACAACCAAAAAACAATTAATGAAATAGGAATAAATACAAGCCTATCAATAACTACTTTAAATGTAAATAGACTTAATTCTCCAACCAAAAGGCATAAAATAACTGAATGTATAAAAAACAAAAAAGACTCATTTATGTATTGCCTGCGAGAGAATTACTTCATACCTAGAGACATGCACAGAATAAAAGTGAATGGATGGAAAAATACACCATGCAAATGGAAACCAAAACAAACAGAGTATCTGTACTTATATGAGACAAAACAGACTTTAAAACAAAGACTGTAATAAAAGACAAAGTAGGATATTATATGATGATAAAGGAATCAATCCAGAAGAAGATATAAAATTTGTAAATATTATGCACCAACGGTAGAAGCACTTAAATATATGAAGTAAGAATTATTAAAGACCTAAAGGGAGACACTGACAGCAATACAGTAATAGTAGGAGACTTTAATGCCCCCACTTACATCCAGATAGAAAATTAATAAGGAACTATCAGTCATAAATGACACATCAGACCAGATGGATTTATAAGATATACAGAGAATATTCTACCCCAAAGTAGCAGAGTACACATTCTTCCCAAGGGCACATGGAATATTCTCCAAGATAGATCACATGTTAGGCCACAAAACAAATCTCTATAAATTCAAGAAGATTGAAATCCTATCACTCATCTTCTCCAAACATAACAGTGTAAAACTGGAAATCATTTACAAGAAGAAAACTTGGAAAAGCACAAATATGTAAAGATTAAACAGTATGCTACAGAACAACCAATGGGTCAACAGAGAAAAGTCAGAGAAATTAAATATACCTTAAGACAAATATATATAGAAATAAAAATACCAAAAAATACAGGATGAAACCAAAGTAGATATTAAAGGCAAGTTTATAACAATATACCTCAAAAGCCAAACAAAAACATCTCAAATAATCTAATTCTTCATATAAAGGAATTAGAAAAAAAGAACAAACAAAACCCGAAGTTACTAACAAATAACAAAAATCAGAGCCAAAGTAAATGAAATAGTGACAAAAAGACAATATAAAAGATTAATGAAACAAAGCAGGCTCTTAAAAAGACAAACAAAATTGACAAGCATTTAGCTAGTCTCAGTCAGAAGAGAAGGGAGGACTCAAATGAATAGAATCAGAAATAGAAGAGGACAAGTTACAACTGATGCCACAGCAGTACAAAGTATAATAAGGAAGTACCGTGAACAATTACACACCATCAAGTTGGACAACCAGAATAAATGAGTAAATTCCTGGGAACATACGATCATCAAAGATTGAATCATGAAGGAACAGAAAATCATAAGGAGATTGAATCAATGATCAAAACACTCTCAGCAAACAAGAGCCTAGGACCAGACAGCTTCACTGGTGAAATCTAGCAAACACTCAAAGAATATTTAAAACTTATTTTTCTCAAACTCTTCCAAAAAACTGAAGAAGAGAGAACGCTTCCAAACTCTTTCTATGAGGAGCACTGCCCTGATACCAAAACCAGAGACACCACAGGAAAAAAAAAAAAAAATTACAGGTCAGTATGTCTGGTGAATATAGATGTAAAAATCCTCAACAAAATATTTGCAAACTTAATTCAACAATACATTAAAAGAATAAAAAATCACGAACAAGTGGGATTTATTTCAGGGATACAAGGATTGTTCAACATTTGCAAATCAACTGACATGATACACCACATTAAAAAGAAGGATAAAAACCATTTCAGGGAAACTGGTGGCTCAGTTGGTTGAGCTTCAGACTCTTGGTTTTGGCTTAGGTCTTGATCTCAGGTTCATAACATCAAACCCTGCTTCAGGCTCTGTTCTCAGTGGGGAGTCTGCTTGAGATTCTCTCTCTCCCTCTACTCCTCCCCCTGTGCTCTCTCTCTCAAATAAATAAATAAATATTTTTTAAAAAATCATAAGATCATCTCAATCGATTCAGAAAAAGCATTTGATAAAGTTCAACATCCATTTATGATTAAACATAATCTCAACAAAGTGAGTATAGAAGTAACATATTTCATATTTCAAAATAATATATGCCATATATGTCAAGTTCACAACTAATATAATACACAGTGGTGAAAAACTGAAAGCTATTCTTCTAAAATCAGGAAGAAGACAAGGATGCCCACTCTTGCTTCTTTTATTCAGTGTAGTATTGGAAGTCCTAGCTAGAGCACTTAGGCAACAAAAAGAAGTAAGAGGCATACAAATTGAAAAAAAGAAGAAACAAATTTGTCCCCATTTGTGAATAACTTGATTTTGCATATAGAAAACTCTAAAGATTCCCCCCCTAAAACTGTTAGAACTAATAAATTCAATGGGACAACATCGAACTAAAAAGTTTCTCCATAGTAATGGAAACCATCAACAAAATGAAAAAGCAACCTCTTCAATGACAGAAAATTTTTCAAATCATTTATCCAATAAAGGGTTAATATCCAAAATACATGAAGAACTCATACAACTCGGTAACAAAAAACAAATAACCGCAATTAAAAAATGGGCAGAGGACCTGAACAGACATTTTTCCAAAGAAGATATATAGATAACTAGAATGCACATGAAAAGATGCTCAACATCACTGATTGTTAGGGAAACGCAAATCCAAACCACAATGAGATATTCCCTCACATCTTTCAGAATGGCTATTATCAACAGGATGAGAAATAACAAGTGCTGGCAAAGATAGAGAAAAGTAGATTCTCATGCACTGTTAATGGGAATGTAAATTGGTACAGCCACTATGGAAAACAGTACGGAGGTTCTTCAAAAAATTAAAAATAGAACTACCGTATGAACCAGAAATTTCACTTCTGAGTCCCTAAAGAAAATAAAACAAATGAAACATAACACTAATATTAAAAGACATATGTGTCCTTATGTTCATTGCACCTTTTATTTTATTTATATAGCCATATGGAAAATGACTTAAATGCCTCTCAATAGATGAATGGGTATAAATATATATGTATGTATCTGTCTACACACACATCACACACATACACATACACAATGGAATAGTACTCAGCCCTAAAGAAGAATGGAATTTTGCCATTTATGACACCTTGGATGGATCTTTAGAGTATTTTGCTAAGTGAAGTAAGTCAGATAAGAGAAAGACAAATATCATATATTTTTTTACTCTATGTGGAATCAAAAAAAAAAACCAAACAAACAAAAACAAATGAGGAAACAAAACAAAAACAAAGTTATAGAATAGTTTGAATAGTGGTTGTATAGAATAGTGGTTGTCAGAGGGAAGAGGATTGGGAGTAAGTGAAGGGTGTCAAGAGGTACAGACTTTTAACTATAAAATAATTCATGGGGATGTAATATACAGTATGGTAACTATAGTCAATAATATTGCACTGCGTACTTGAATGTTGCAAAGAGTAAATGCTAAAATTCTCATCACAAGAAAAAAACTCATTTTTTGTAACTTTGTGTGGTGACAAATGGTAAATAGACTTACTGTGATGTTCATGTCCTAATATCTACAAGTATCAAATCATTAGGTTGTACACCTGAAACTAGTATACTGTTATATGTCAATTATATCTCATAAAAAAATATGTTAACAAATAATACTCGGTTTCACATTGTTAATACATAAGTTATTACACTGAAAATGCTTAGAATGGACCTTGAAGATAATGTTTAATATCCATTTGTTCTGTGTCATTTATTTTGTTCATCACATCAAATGTATAATATTCAATCACTAAAGTCTCTGAATATAATTGAAGCATCTCAGTATTAATAATAGTAACTAATCACTTGAATAAGAAGTCATATTTTATAACCTTTAATATAAAGTGGAAAACTCTGATTTCTATGTCTTAGAGGAGTAACAATATTAATATGAGTTATTTTGCAACTCATATATGTAAATTAATTCCTATACTTTACAATTTCAGAAGTAGCCATCCACACTCCTTGTTTGAATTTACATGGCAGAATGCATTTTTAAAGAGTATTATAATTTAAAAAGAGTAATATTCTCTGATTTAAAAAGATTTATTTATTGGGGCGCCTGGGTGGCTCAGTGGATTAAAGCCTCTGCCTTCGGCTCAGGTCATGATCCCAGGATCCTGGGATCGAGCCCCGCATCGGGCTCTCTGCTCGGCAGGGAGCCTGCTTCCTCCTCTCTCTCTCTCCGCCTGCCTCTCTGCCTACTTGTGATCTCTATCTGTCAAATAAAATAAAATAAAATCTAAAAAAAAAAAAAAAAGATTTATTTATTTATTTTGGAGAGAGAAAGCAGGAGTGGGAAGGGCAGACAGAGAGGGAGAGAGAATCTCAAGCAGACTCCACACTGAGCGTAGAGCCTGACACAGGGTCAGTCTCACAACCATGATATCATGACCAGGCCAAAATCAAGAGTGGGATGCTTAACCTAATGGATCACCAGGAACCCGAGTAAAAAGATTTTTTTTAAAGATCTTTATTTATTTATTTGGCAGAGAGAGTGATCACAAGTAGGCAGAGAGGCAGGCAGAGAGGAGGAAGCAGGCTCCCTGCTGAGCAGAGAGCCCGATGCGGGGCTTGATCCCAGGATTCTGAGATCATGACCTGAGCCAAAGGCAGAAGCTTAACCTACTGGGCCATCCAGGTGCCCCCCAAGTAAAAAGATTTTACATGTGATTTATAAGACTTTAAAGTAGGACCCATGCCATGGTAGTCCAACAGACAGTCTTCTCCACAAAAAGAATCCAAGGTTCGAAGAGCTCTGAGAAGTAATGTATACAAGCTGTTAACTTTCTAGGATTACACCATGATTTAACATGCTCCAGACAGAAATTCTGTAGTAGTGAAACAAACTGTTAACTCATTCTTGATGTTAGAACTCTTCTTTGATATAACATGCATTAATGAGGAACATACCTTAAGTGATGTTACTTCTAAGAACGCAAAGAATATACATTCCTTGCTATTCTCTAACACTAATTACAATAATAATACCACCCAGTCATTTGGTGATTCAGTCAATAGATACATATTGAGTACCTATCGTCAACTGTACCTGTGTTGAATATTTTCAGTTCACAAGGCTCTCTAACATATATTCTTCTATTCAGTCAACAAGATGGAGAGTTGCCAGCAATTTAGCTTTCATAGACCCTCAAAAGCAATGTAGATTGGTGAAAAGAACATAAATATTGTACTCAAAAAGGTTAAGCTTTGAATCCCAGCTTTGCCATTTACTATTTTATACCCTCGAGCATGCTTAGGTTTTCAAAGGCTCAAATTGCAGTGAGGATTAAATGGGGTGACACATGTAAAGTACCGAGCATAATACTTGGAACATAATAGGCACTTGCAAATGTGTGCTTTCTTCACAGCCGCTCTTGAATGCCAGCACAGAAACAAATTCTGGGTATGGACAGTATTTAATACACTTTAGTTTTGAACAGAAGCATAATATTCACTTTGCATTGTGCCTAGCTTTGTCAGTTAAAACAGAGAGGTGATTTAAAAAAAAAAAAAAAAGAACTCAGATCTAGTGAGAGACAATTATATACCCAGTATGTGGGCTCCATTCCATTACAGGGGATGCACACTTTATTATGGGAACTCATGAGACCAGGGGGCATGTACCTACCCAGAGGTACAGGAAGGGATGAGATTTTATGAAAGTAAGAACTAGATGCTTTCATGTGAATAAAAGTAATTCAAAAACGAACAGATGGAGAGGTGAAGATAAGGGTTCAAACAGAGAAAGAAGCCTCTGAAAGACCTGAAAGCATGAGAAAATGGGATGATTTAACTGATTAGACATAATTTTGTGCAGGAAAGGGGTTATCAAGAGATGAAACTAGAGACAGTTCACAAAAGGCATTGAAACCCTTACATTCGGATTTCATCCTAAAGACAAAGTATTTAGACAACGCTTCGACAGGTTTAAGTCAGCAGTGAAATAATCAGATATGCAGTCAATGAGACCGTGCAGTGCAGGGTATGTGGTTAATGTGAATTACAGATTGTGGAGGACCAGCTGAGAAGAATAAAGCAGTGTTCCAGACTAGAGCTAACAGTGGCCTGGGCTAGAATGGAAGCTGTGGAGACCAAGAACAGATGGCACATGTGAGAGAGACCTGATAAGACATGTCTCTATGCCCAAGTGTATGCTGTAACCCACAACACACTGTGTTCCCTCTTCTGCCACAGGCCCCTAGCATCAGGGCAATAAAAAAACTACTCATGTATTTGCCAAAATTACCAAATAATTTTACACAGAAAACTAAAAGAATGATCAACAAAGAAACAGAGTCAAGATATATTAAGCCAAACTACAACACTTACTGTATTTTTAACTTATTGTAGTTTCTCATTCATTGAAACTAAAATATGTTACATATATTTACTGTGTATCCACACTATATGGCTAAGGAATTTATAACAACGACAATAACAATTAAATACAGGTCAATGGAAAGATATGTTTGCGCTAATTAAAACTACAGTTATTTATGCATAATTTTGCTAAAAGGAGAGTGGGTTACAACATTGTTTGTACATATCTGATGGTCATAAATATCATAATTGAAAAGGTAGCTTTGGGGGGAAATAGGGTGTATAATTAAGAGGAATAGATGAAATAAATGAAAAGGCTTAATCCTTCTAAAGCTCACATCCTTTATTCCTTTCCCTTATTGTTTCTAAATTTTGCTTTAACAATGTAATAAAATGATATCTATTGGCTGCTAACATATTTCAGCACTGTGCTAGGCATTTTGACAATCATTGCTCTCCATTCTAATGTAGCAGAAGGCCAAATTTGAGATTTATGACCAGAAGAGTGCCTATCACATAGTTGGTATTCAATAAATAATGTAGAATTTATGAATAAATGCTTTATAACATAGGTTGATCCCAGTAAAAAAAAAGGACACTCCACACAATTTGATGAGCTGGAACATTAAGAAGAGCATCTAAGAGCAGAGACTGGAGAGAAAGGGATTACTTTTCACGACTTAGTGAGAACTTTTGGGATTCCTGGGGGCCATCCAAAAGTGAGGAGGTACACGAGGACAAGTGAGGGAAGCAGAAAGAAGGATGAGAGTCAGAGAGATGACAGGTGGCTGGAGGCTACCTGAGAAAGGTCACTGGAGACTGTCCAAAGGACATTAAATAGCAGATAGTCGACCTTTAATCTGTATGTTACTAATGCTATATGCAGTCACCTCTGCCCCAACACACAGACACACACCCTATCATTTTTAAAATTCAACTCTTCACATACAGAGTTCATGTGAATAAATTTTGTGGAAATGAAAGAAAAGTGTTGGACAGCATGAGGAGTATTAACAAGCCAGCCTAATAACTGAACAAATTAAGTATAAACTGGGCTCACAACCAGAGGTGATTCTGAGCATATAAAGCTCTGGTACTTTGAAGAAAACAAGGGCAGGCTTTGGATTTTCATGGGGCATATGGACATTAGATTCAGATTCAGTTGTAGCAGCTTATGAGAGCCCGGTTATATTTTCAGAAATTTCTCCAGCTTATCGATTTCACATTGATAGCTACATATTGTCCATGGTGGGATTACTTACACCATGGGAAGGAGAAAATGCTAACTCAGTGCTATACTTTTCTCCCAAAAAGCCAGACTGACAGTGCACTATGGAAATTTACCCAACTTTTAGGAAGTACAGGAACCCTAACTGACTTCTGTGTTAACTAAAATTACAATTTATGTTCTGTGTCTGTGATCTCAGATAAAGGAGGAAGTGGGGTAGAAGGCAAAGAAAGGGCATAGTGAATTTAAAGAAGAGACTGTGTTGGTCAATATGGCACCACTAGCCACATCTGGCTTTTCAAATATAAAACAAAATAAAAGTAGGAATTCCGCTTCTCAACAGCATTGGTCATTTTCAAATGTTACAAGGTACGTGTAGCTAGTGGCTACCATTTTCAGTAGTACAGATACGAAACATTTCTATCAACACATAAAGTTTAATTGGGTCAGTGCTAATAGGTCATCTAATTTAAGAAATATCACATTTTGGGGGGAGGGAGTTTTCAGAATCTTCAGTCATTTTGGTATAGCTTCCTGATGAAGTTGTAAACATCCTTCTTGGTCTTGATATTCTTTTTTTTTTTTTTTTTTTAAAGATTTTATTTATTTATTTGACAGATAGAGATCACAGGTAGGCAGAGAGGCAGGCAGAGAGAGAGAGAGAGAGAGAGAGAGGAGGAAGCAGGCTCCCTGCTGAGCAGAGAGCCCGATGCAGGGCTCGATCCC